>NW_026652284.1:45038125-45137356 GCF_009828535.3 Hylobates moloch | reverse complement strand
CTGTTATTGGTCTATTCAGAGATTCAACTTCTTCCTGGTTTAGTCTTGGGAGGGTGTATTTGTCAAGGAATTTATCCATTTCTTCTAGATTTTCTAGTTTATTTGCATAGAGGTGTTTGTAGTATTCTCTGATGGTAGATTGTATTTCTGTGGGATCGGTGGTGATATCCCCTTTTTCGTTTTTTATTGCATCTATTTGATTCTTCTCTCTTTTCTTCTTTATTAGTCTTGCTAGCGGTCCATCAATTTTGTTGATCTTTTCAAAAAACCAGCTCCTGGATTCATTAATTTTTTGAAGGGTTTTTTGTGTCTCTACTTCCTTCAGTTCTGCTCTGATTTTAGTTATTTCTAGCCTTCTGCTAGCTTTTGAATGTGTTTGCTCTTGCTTTTCTAGTTCTTTTAATTGTGATGTTAGGGTGTCAATTTTGGATCTTTCCTGCTTTCTCTTGTGGGCATTTAGTGCTATAAATTTCCCTCTACACACTGCTTTGAATGTGTCCCAGAGATTCTGGTATGTTGTATCTTTGTTCTCGTTGGTTTCAAAGAACATCTTTATTTCTGCCTTCATTTCATTATGTACCCAATAGTCATTCAGGAGCAGGTTGTTCAGTTTCCATGTAGTTGAGCGGTTTTGAGTGAATTTCTTAATCCTGAGTTCTAGTTTGATTGCACTGTGGTCTGAGAGACAGTTTGTTATAATTTCTGTTCTTTTACATTTGCTGAGGAGAGCTTTACTTCCAACTATGTGGTCAATTTTGGAATAGGTGTGGTGTGGTGCTGAAAAAAATGTATATTCTGTTGACTTGGGGTGGAGAGTTCTGTAGATGTCTATTAGGTCCACTTTATGTAGAGCTGAGTTCAATTCCTGGATATCCTTGTTAACTTTCTGTCTCGTTGATCTGTCTAATGTTGACAGTGGGGTGTTAAAATCTCCCATTATTATTGTGTGGGAGTTTAAGTCCCTTTGTAGGTCATTGAGGACTTGCTTTATGAATCTGGGTGCTCTTGTGTTGGGTGCATATATATTTAGGATAGTTAGCTCTTCTTGTTGAATTGATCCCTTTACCATTATGTAATGGCCTTCTTTGTCTCTTTTGATCTTTGTTGGTTTAAAGTCTATTTTATCAGAGACTAGGATTGCAACCCCTGCCTTTTTTTGTTTTCCAGTTGCTTGATAGATCTTCCTCCATCCCTTTATTTTGAGTCTATGTGTGTCTCTGCACGTGAGATGGGTTTCCTGAATACAGCACACTGATGGGTCCTGACTCCTTATCCAGTTTGCCAGTCTGTGTCTTTTGATTGGAGCATTTAGCCCATTTACATTTAACGTTAATATTGTTATGTGTGAATCTGATCCTGTCATTATGATGTTAGTTGGTTATTTTGCTCGTTAGTTGCTATTGTTTCTTCCTAGCCTCGATGGTCTTTACAATTTGGCATGTTTTTGCAGTGGCTGGTACCGGTTGTTCCTTTCCATGTTTAGTGCTTCCTTCAGGAGCTCTTTTAGGGCAGGCCTGGTGGTGACAAAATCACTCAGCGTTTGCTTGTCTGTAAAGTATTTTATTTCTCCTTCACTTATGAAGCTTAGTTTGGCGGGATAGCAAATTCTGGGTTGAAAATTCTTTTCTTTAAGAATGTTGAATATCGGCCCCCACTCTCTTCTGGCTTGTAGAGTTTCTGCTGAGAGATCAGCTGTTAGTCTGATGGGCTTCCCTTTGTGGGTAACCCGACCTTTCTCTCTGGCTGCCCTTAACATTTTTTCCTTCATTTCAACTTTGGTGAATCTGACAATTATGTGTCTTGGAGTTGCCCTTCTCGAGGAGTATCTTTGTGGCGTTCTCTGTATTTCCTGAATCTGAATGCTGGCCTGCCTTGCTAGATTGGGGAAGTTCTCCTGGATAATATCTTGCAGAGTGTTTTCCAACTTGGTTCCATTCTCCCCATCATTTTCAGGTACACCAATCAGACGTAGGTTTGGTCTTTTCACATAGTCCCAAATTTCTCGGAGGCTTTGTTCATTTCTTTTTATTCTTTTTTCTCTAAACTTCCCTTCTCTCTTCATTTCATTCATTTCATCTTCCATCAGCGATACCCTTTCTTCCAGTTGATCGCATCTGCTACTGAGGCTTCTGCAATCTTCGCGTAGTTCTCGAAACTTGGCTTTCAGCTCCATCAGCTCCTTTAAGCCCTTCTCTCCATTGGTTATTCTAGTTATCCATTCTTCTAATATTTTTTCAAAGTTTTTAACTTCTTTGCTATTGTTTTGAATTTCCTCTCGTAGCTCAGAGTAGTTTGATCGTCTGAAGCCTTCTTCTCTCATCTCATCAAAGTCATCCTCCATCCAGCTTTGTTCCGTTGCTGGTGAGGAACTGCGTTCCTTTGGAGGAGGAGAGGTGCTCTGTTTTTTAGAGTTTCCAGTTTTTTTGTTCTGTTTTTTCCCCATCTTTGTGGTTTTATCTACTTTTGGTCTTTGATGATGGAGATGTACAGATGGGTTTTTGGTGTGGATGTCCTTTCTGTTTGTTAGTTTTCCTTCTACCAGACAGGACCCTCAGCTGCAGGTCTGTTGGAGTTTACTAGAGGTCCACTCCAGACCCTGTTTGGCTGGGTGTCAGCAGCGGTGGCTGCAGAACAGCGGATTTTCGTGAGACCACAAATTCAGCTGTCTGATAGTTCGTCTGAAAGTTTTGTCTCAGAGGAGTACCCGGTTGAATGAGGTGTCAGTCTGTCCCTACTGGGGGGGTGCCTCCCAGTTAGGCTGCTCAGGGGTGAGGGACCCAGTTTAGGAGGCAGTCTGTCCGTTCTCAGATCTCCAGCTGCGTGCTGGGAGAACCACTACTCTGTTCAAAGCTGTCAGTCAGACAGGGACCTTTAAGTCTTTGGAGGTTCTTGCTGAGTTTTTGTTTGTCTGTGCCCTGCCCCCAGAGGTGGAGCCTATAGAGGCAGGCAGGCCTCCTTGAGCTGTGGTGGGCTCCACCCAGTTCGAGCTTCCTGGCTGCTTTGTTTACCTAAGCAAGCCTGGGCAATGGCGGGCGCCCCTCCCCCAGCCTCGCTGCCGCCTTGCAGCTTGATCTCAGACTGCTGTGCTAGCTATCAGCGAGACTCCGTGGGCACAGGACCCTCCGAGCCAGGTGCGGGACACAATCTCCTAGTGTGCCGTTTTCCAGGCCCGTTGGAAAAGCGCAGTATTGGGGTGGGACTGACCCGATATTCCAGGTGCCGTCTGTTTCCCCTTTCTTTGACTAGGAAAGGGAACTCCCTGACCCCTTGCGCTTCCCGAGTGAGGCAATGCCTCGCCCTGCTTCGGCTCGCGCACAGTGCGCTTCACCGACTGTCCTGCACCCACTGTTAGGCACTCCCTAGTGAGATGAAACCGGTACCTCAAGCAGAAATGCAGAAATCATCCGTCTTCTGTGTCGCTGGGGCTGGGAGCTGGAGACCGGAGCTGTTCCTATTCGGCCATCTTGGCTCCACCCCTAGTCCTCTTTCTTGTCACTTATAGCCATACTAGTACATTCTTTTTTTTTCCCCAGAGACAGGGTCTCACTGTGTGCCCAGGCTGGAGTGCAGTGTCATGATTGTAACTCACTGCAACCTCAAAATCTTGGGCTCAAGTCATCCTCCTGCCTCAGCCTCCCAACGTACTGGAATTCACAGGCGTGAACCACCATGCAGCCACTAGTACATTCTTGTAAGAGTTTTTGTTGCATTGCTTGTAATAGCAAAAAGACCTTTAAATAATTTATATAGATATCATTAGAATACAATACAATAGATTATTGTACAACTATTAAAAGTCATGTGCTGATATGGAAAATTCTATATTAAATGAAAAAAGTAAAGTATTTTATACTTATTATATACAATTGTTTGTATTGTTAATTAAAAATCACTTACGTATGTGTATGTATATGTATATGCATATATATGTATATAAATTTGCATAGACACAAGACATTTAACAGTTATCTTAGCAGATATCCAGTGTTTTGTGTGTGCAGTTTGTCTTTTCATTGTTTGAATTTTCTTTTGGATATTTTTGTTCCACAATCATGTCATCTGTGAGTAATGACAGTTTTATATTTTCCTCTCTAATCCTCATGTCTTTTATTTCTTTCACATTGTTGATAACAGTGTCTTGTTCCCAATCTCAAAGTGAAAGTCTTCAGCAGTTGACCTAGAAGTCTGGTGCTTTCTGTAGAATTGTTGTTTATATAAATACCTTTCTCATATTAAGTTAGTTTCATTCTATAGTTTTTATTTTAATTTTAAAATTGTTTAAGATTTTAAATAATTATAAATGTAAATTTGTAAATATTAGATATTTTAAATTTTAAATTATGTGATTTGTTGATTAGATTGATATTAAATTTTATTGGGATCTTTTTCTGAATCTTTTGAAATCATTTGCATTTTTTCACCTTTTGTCCTGTAAATGTAGTTAATTATATTGATTGATTTTCAGATGCTAAATTAACTTTGATTTCCTGGGATAAATCTAATTGGTTTGTCCACAGTGAGATACCATCTCACGTCAGTCAGAATGGTGATTATTAAAAAGTCAAGAAACAACAGATGCAGGTGAGGTCGTGGAGAAATAGGAACGCTTTTACACAGTTGGTGTGAATATAAATTAGTTCAACCGTTGTGGAAGATAGCATGGTGATTCCTCAAGGATCTAGAACCAGAAATATCACTTGACCCAGCAATCCCATTACTGGATATATACTCAAAGGAATATAAATCATTCTACTATGAAGACACATGCATATGTATGTTTATTGGAGCACTATTTACAACAGTAAGGTCATGGACCCAACCCAAATGCCCATCAATGATAGACTGGATAAAGAAAATGTAGTACATATACACCATGGAGTACTATGCAGCCATAAAAGGGAATGAGTCATGTCCTTTACAGGGTCTTGGATGCTGCTGGAAACCATCATCCTCAGCAAACTAACATAGGAACAGAAAACCAAACACCACATGTTCTCACTCATAAGTGGGAGCTGAACGATGAGACCACATGGACACAGGGAGGGGAACAACACACACTGGGACTGTAGGGGGGTGGGGGCGAGGGGAGGGAACTTAGAGGACAGGTCAATAGGTGCAGCAAACCACCATGACACACAAAGACCTGTGTAACAAACCTACACATCCTGCACATGTGTCCCGGAACTTAAAGTAAAATAAAATCAAAGAAAAAGAAAAGAAAAAAAGAAAAGAAAAGCATATACATAGTTTGAAAAAAAAAAAAAAGGAAAGAAAATGTAATCCCAGCATTTTGGGAAGCTGAGGCGGGCGGATCACCTGAGGTCAGGAGTTCGAGACCAGCCTGGCCATCATGGTGAAACCCCGTCTCTACTAAAAATACAAAAATTAGTCAGGCATGGTGGCAGGTGCCTGTAATCCCAGCTACTTGGGAGGCTGAGGCAGAAGAATTGCTTGAACCCCGGAGGTGGAGGTTGCAGTGAGCTGAGATTGCGCCATTGCACTCCAGCCTGGACAACAAGAGTGAGATTCTGTCTCAAAAAAAAAAAAGAAAGAAAGAAAGAAAAGCAACATACTTAAAAAAAAAGTCTTAAAAGTTCTCCATCAGGAAGTAGGAATACTAAAATATATTTTTATTAGTTACAAACTTGGTAAGATGTTAAAATAAGAGGGATAGCATTGAAAGTTGAGAGAAAAGTTGGGTGTATTTTAATGCCATGCTGTCCTGAAATGTCCCAGAGCTATGTACCAGCCCTTCCTGTAAGGGGTAAGAGTCCTAGCAAAGAATTCAGAATAAGACTTTTTGTTTGTTTGTTTGTTTTACCAAACTCTTCCAATATGGTTCTAGAATGCTGTAAAAGCCATGTTAAATTAAACCAAAATTGATAAAGTTAAAAAAAAACCAATTGGTTTATGATGTATATATTGATAGATTCTGTTTGCTAATATCTTGCTTAGGATTTTTCATCCGTGTTCAGGAGTAGATTGGTCTGCACTTTCCTTTTTTATAATGTCCTTGTCAGATTTAGAATCAAGGTTGTTAGCTTCATAAAACGAGGTTGTTAGCTTCTTTTTCTATTATCTCAAAAGGATCGTGTGAAATTGTTATTTTTATTTTCAGCCTGCTTCAATCTACTGTTAATCCGTATGATGAGTTCTTAATTTCAGTTACTGCATTTTTAAGTCCTAGAATTTTTGCTTGATACTTTTAAAATAGTTTCTAATTATCTGATAACATTTTCTATCTTGTTTCTTATTTTCAAATAATTAGCATAGTGATTTTAAAGTCTCCAATCTAGAGAATGTTTTCGGTAGTTTTTGTTACTTTTTATTTTTTTCTTGAGACAGGATCCTCCCTATGTTGCCCAGGCTGGTCCAACTTCAGGCATTGAGATAATTTGAACCTAAGTTCATTCATTGTCTATAGGCCTTCCAGTTTACCCTCATTCCAGAGGTGATTCCTTTAAATTCAAACTCAGTGCGCGGTAGGAGTTAGCGGCATTCACTAAGGCCTGATGGGACCTGGATTCTAAAACTTTTCCCTCTAGACCCATGAGTCCTTCAAAATTGCAGCTCAGCTCTTCAGCTTCTCAGTCTTTCTTTCTGGAATTGGCAACATTCCCTAGGGCAGAAATGTCCCAGTGCAGGACTCAATTCCCTGGTCCTCCAACTTTCTTGGTTTCTGTCTTGGAAATTCTTCACTATTTTAGCACTCTGTTGCCTTCAAGTAGAATTGCTATTTCCCTCTTCACTAGTTTGCAATTACTAGAAATGGACACAGTAACTGCCTTCTTTCCACAACCAGGACTTCAAATAGAAAGTTCTGCTGTTGATGACCAGAAGCTCTGCCGCCCTGCCTCTGCTGTCCAGGGGGAAGCAGGTGGACAGAGGAGCCCTCCATGCCTGTTCTTGGCAGGAGCCAGGCCTCTTCTAGGTGAACATCCTTATATTCACTTAGTTGACAGTGGGTATTTCTTTAAATGGGCTGTTTGGTTATAGGAGACAATTAGATTAAAAAAAATTTTGGAAAGCTGCTGCTTGCCAAATTTCATTGACGATGAGTGAGCTTTGCAGAAAATTTCCAAAATAGGTTCATTGTCCAAGTCACCTGCCTTTCTGCTTCTGAATCCTCAACTCACACTTGAGCAGTGGTCCACCAAGTCTGAGCCCCCCAAGCCTGAGGCCTGACAGAGGCAAAGTGGATGGGATAAGAGGGTGAGTGTGGAGGTCAGCAGTTCTGAGCTTCATTCCTGCTCTCAGATGTGATGCTTCTGGGTAACAGGAGCCAGGAGGGGGTCATATCTGCTGGGATTTAACCATGCTCCACCATTCACTGGCTGTGCCAGAAAGAGAAAAAGCATCTAAACTCATTTTAAAAACAAGGGATTAAGAGATTATTAGCTGATTCCAGATGTGGCTGCTCATTTAAAGTACCCAAAGAGGTTGTGAAAAATACAGATGCTTGAGTCACACCCCACACTGTCTCCACTCCAGGACCCAAGCGGCTGAATAAAACCTGGAATATATATATATATGTATGTGTGTGTGTGTGTACGCCTGCATATGAGTGGCATAAAATAATCATTCATTATTATTACCATTATCGCCTGTCACAGTTCTAGGGGTTGACGGGTCCCAGCGAGGCAGGGCCTGCTCTGGGTCTATCATGCAGGGCAGTAGCAGAAGACTGAGGCTGGAGTCATTCTGAAGGTATCCACTTACTTTCTTTCTTACTTTTTTTTTGTTTTTTTTTTTTTGTTTTTAGATGGAGTTTTGTTCTTGTTGTCCAGGCTGGAGTGCAATGGCACAATCTTGGCTCACTGCAACCTCCACCTCCCAGGTTCAAGCATTTCTCCTGCCTCAGCCTCCCAAGTAGCTAAGATTACAGGCATGCACCACCATGCCTGGCTAATTTTTTTGTATTTTTAGTAGAGATGGTTTTTCACCAGGTAGGTCAGGCTGGTCTTGAACTCCTGACCACAAGTGATCCACCCACCTCAACCTCCCAAAGTGCTGGGATTATAGGCGTGATGAAGGCATCCACTTTCGAGTGTCTGAGCTGTTGGTCACAATATCTGCACTTAGCTTCTCCAGGTGGCAGGGACAGAATCTACATTTTTAACAAGCCCCCAAGATGATTATCAGTTGGCTAGGCAGTGGTCTCTGACAACATTTTAGGAATTACTGGACAACATGAAACTTTTAGTCCCTTAAAGTTGTACAGTTCCAGAATTCAAGTTTTTCTTTTGAAGTAAAAAATAACTTCTGCTTTAAGAGAATACAGGTGTTTCTCAAAGCAAAATGTCAAGACCACTTTTCAGACATAGGATTATCAGAAATTGTAACAGAAAGCTAGTAGAATACTGCCCAATAGAACTCTGCTTATTCAGTTGGATGTGCTTTAATCGAGTTGTTATTCTGTGCAAGATACTGTTGTGGAAGGTGTAGACATATTATTTTTATGTCTACTAACAAAGATTACACATTATCCAGAGTAGCAGTACATTTAAGGTGAGTCTACATTTCCTTGAGACTCAAACTCCTGCTGTTTGTGGAAACTGAGTATCTGGGGCAAAAGAGGAAGTGAGAGCCCTCAAAGAGAGCAGCCCTTCCTGTGAAGCTGCCCGCTGTGCTTGGCTGGGGGACAGCCTTGTATACTGGGCCAAAAACATTTGCCTCCAATATTGTAGGGTAGGGTGCATGTGACTGCCGCACTGGCTTCTTGGTGTTCATCACCAAACGGACGTCTGTTTTACTGCCATGATGCTAAGCGCGTTTAGCGTTTGTGTCCACTTGGTATGATAACTGGCTAGACATTTTGCTCCTTTCTCAAAAACAATTTTAACTAGTTCATAATTAACATACCACAAGACAAACTATGGTTCAGCATTGGGTCTTCTGGGTGTTTCAGGCATTAAAAAGAAAATTTATTTCGGGGAATCATACTAGTCAATTATTACTTCTCATCATTACAGTTTCCAGAGGTTTATTGGTGGCAGATGTTGCGCTCTTTTTTAAAAAAGAAAAACCAAAAAACAAATGGACATCTCCCAGATGGATTCTTAGTGAAATGAGTCTTTAAAAAGAGAAACCAGGGCTTTCTTATAGTAAACGGAAATAGACCAACTTAGGTTTTAGGCCAAGTGATGAATAATGATATGGGGGGACATCATGTAAGCAAACTACTCTGTCTTTTAATGATTCTTATTTCCTAATTTAGAACTGCAACAATATCCAGGAATCCTCACTTTCTGGTGAAGAGTGAGAAATCTTTATGGGCTCTCATGATTCGGTTGACAGCAAGATTAAATGTGCCTCAGACATTTTCCTTGAACATTCTCCTTCTGGGCAGGAAGTGGGCAGTGTTCACCGAAGACCTGGCCATCAGATGGGAGGAAAAGCTGATGGTGTGACAAAATATCTACCTCCCCTTCTTGGTGTGTTTCCTTCTTCCCTAGTATTTCTTTTCTTTTTTGTTTTAATATACAGCAGAAATTTATTTCTCACAGTTCCCACAGACCTTGAAGTCCACAATGAAGGCAGATTGAGTGTCTGGTGAGGGCTTGCTTATGGCTCCTGGGTGGGACCTTCTTGTTATGTCCTCACATGGAAAAGGAACACTCTGGTTGCTTCGGCCACTTGTAGGGCTCTAATCCCATTCATTTTTTCTTTTTTCCCTCTTCTGTGTTGCATTTTCTGTTTATTATTATTGTTATTATTTAAGTTCTAGGGTACATATGCACAACGTGCAGGTTTGTTACATATGTATACATATGCCATTTTGGTGCTTTCCTGGTATTTCTAACTTAGAAACTAAACCAAAGCTCAGTGACATCTAAGTATCAGGAGAAAGCCGATCAGATGATTACTGAAAGTGATTAGGGAGTAGACCTGTGTGCATAGAGCTAAACTGAGCCCTTCTTACTGAGAGGGGAGCATCAGGAGCTGCCTTCCTTTGCAATGATGAAAGCCAAAGGTTAGAGAAGAGTCAAGCTTTGTTGTTTAGTTATTGGGTGCCTTTAGATAAATCTCAATTTCGCCACAGAAATTTCTGTAATACTAAAATGTCAAAATTTGCCGGAAAATTTTTTAAATGTTCAAAAAAAATTGTACAAATCTAAGACGGTGGTGCTAAAACAATACTAGTTAAAAATGGACTTTATTTTATTTGGTAAGAATGCCCATATTTACAAATAACTCCATATAAATCCAGGTCTCTGAAAGCAATATAGTGTCTGAGAGGAGCTCGGTCCGAGTGTTATATGTGTATATCTTTGCATTCTTGAGTCTGTGTTTTTTTTTTTTTTTTTTTGAGACGGAGTCTCGCTCTGTCCCCCATTTTGGCTAAGAGGCGCAATCTTGGCTCACTGCAAGCTCCGCCTCCCGGGTTCACGCCATTCTCCTGCCTCAGCCTCTCCGAGTAGCTGGGACTACAGGCGCCCGCCACCACGCCCGGCTAATTTTTTTTGTATTTTTAGTAGAGACGGGGTTTCACCGTGGTCTCGATCTCCTGACCTCGTGATCCGCCCGCCTCGGCCTCCCAAAGTGCTGGGATTACAAGCGTGAGCCACCGCGCCCGGCCGAGTCTGTGTTTTTTCATAAATTTCGTTTTCTTTTACTGTTAAAATATAACTACTAATTAAACAAATAATTATTATTTACTAATGTGCAAGCACTATACAGTTCTTTGTATGGTGCATAAAAAATGATAAAACACTGTCCCAGTCCTCACAGAATTTACACTGCTCACATTATCTTGAAAATATGCATTTTGATATCAGACTGATTTGTGGATTTTATAGGTGTGCTTCCTGAGATCACTGGGTGATGAACAAAATTGATCATGGCCTGAGTATCAACAAGATTTTCAATGTAACAGCCTTCATCAGATAACGTAATGTGTTTCTTAGAAAGGAAGTTCAAAAGGACCAATTCTGTTAGATTGCTGACCTTGATCTCCTGTGGCCAAAAATCCTGTTTCCCTATGTTTTGAAAGGAAACACGTTTGAGAAAAGCTCCCCATCCCAGATTTGGTGATTTTCCTTAAAGGCTGTTTGGAGAGACAACAATGGAATTCTGGGAGAGATCTGACATCAGCAGGTTCATCTGATCTCTCTCAGGAGAGAGAAGTGTTTGTTTACTCTGCTCAGAGTGCTATATTCCTATGCATGCGCTATTATTAGAGTCCTTTGAAGTAGAAAAGTCATATGTCATAGACCTCTTTGTAATTAAAAACTTTAAGGCTGTTTTTCTGATATGTATGTAGGGTAGATGGAGAAGGAGAAACATTTGTTTGTTGAAAATGAATTCTGAGGAATTTGGGAGCAGAGCTTTCAAGTTTTGGTTTTCTGTACAATGTCACATTCATTTATCCTACCTTTTCAAATGTTTTTGGAGAGATGGTACTAAAGAGAAAAACATGATTGGACCTTTGCATCTGGACCTCAAGAAATTTATAGGAAATTGAGTGTTATCCAGAAACTGTGTTGGGCCGAAGTTAATGGGAGTAATACTTGCCCTGAGTACATACATTGTGAATATCAAATGAAATAAGTCATATGAAATAGCTTCCAGACCATAGCTATTGAAAACTGAAACGTTTCTTATTTATTTGGCTCAGTATCACTTAAAATTCAAAATTTAAGAAAATCACAATTTAAAAAAATGATATGCAATTTAATTGTTCTTACTCTATGGCAATATAGCCTAGAGTTTTTTACATGTATATCTCATTTTTTCAGTGGCTGCATAGTATCCCCTTGTATGATAGTAAAATACATATTCTGTGTTGATAGACATTTAAATAATTTTCTGTTTTAACTATTTTTAAAAAGCCACAGTGGGTACCCAAGTTACACATACTTTTATACATTCTTAAGCATTTCTTATTGATGGTAAAATGTGTGAAAAGAGAAGAAACACACAAAAGATGACATGCTGTTGAAGATGTGGACTAATTATGTTTATATTTATTAAGGAATGAAATGTTACATGAGGCAATTAAGACAACAGAGTGTAAGAGTAAAGCCATTTAAAAATTGTAAAAAACGGGCCAGGCATGGTGGCTCACGCCTGTAATCCCAGCACTTTGGGAGGCCGAGGTGGGCAGATCACTTGAGGTCAGGAGTTCGAGACCAACCTGGAAACGTGGTGAAACCCCATCTCTCCAAAAAATAAAAATTAGCTGGGCGTGGTGGCACGTGCCTGTAATCCCAGCTACTCAGGAGGCTGAGGCAGGAGAATCACTTGAACTCAGGAGTCAGAGGTTACAGTGAACCGAGATCGCACCATTACACTTCAGCTTAGGCGACCGAGTGAGACTTCGTCTCAAAAACAACAACAAGAACAACAACAATAAATTGTAGAAAACAAGCTGTCTTGGCTCCTGCCTGCAGGAATATGCAATAGATATACTCTTCTCTATTCCTCTTGCTAACTACAGCTAAAAACTGTGGGCATTACATAAAAAGTAAATATCAGAAGACTTTAAAAGATGAGAAACTAAAAGGACTGGTTAGGGATCATGGGACCTGGGCTTTTGTGTTGCCTCAGGTATTCTAGATTGGGTATTCGAGAAACGTAATGTGGAAATGCCAAAGGATTTAGACTAAAAAAGCCCAAAGGTGAATCTGTTTCCCAAATGACCAAGAAAAGTGTACTTGCTATGGTTTAAATGATGGCATCTCCTGCAAAATTTATACTGCAACTTAATTTTCAGTTCAACAATATTAAGGGGTATGGTCTTTGGGAGGTGATTAAGTCATGAAGGCTTTTCCCTCATGAATGAGATTAGCACCCTTATCAAAGGGCTGTAGGTTGAAAGAAGTGCTCTCTTGCCCTTTCTGTCCCTTCCAGCATGTGAAGACACGGTGTTTCTCTCCTCCAGAGAATGCAGCTACAAGATGCTATCTTGGAAGGAGAGAGCAGCCCTTACCAGACACTAAATACCAATGCCTTAATCTTGGACTTCCCAGCTTCCATAACCAAAATAAATAAATATCTACTGTCTATAAATTACCCGGCCTGTGATATTTTGTTATAGCAGGACAAACAGACTAAGACAGCAGTCTAATGAGACAACTTTTAGATAATATCTGCTCTATTCCACCAAAATATCACAGAAGCTGACAATCTCCCAAATTTGGCAAGAGACGTAAACCTGTAGATTCAAGGAGCTGCGCAAACCACAAATAGGATAAACTCAAATATTTCTGTGTCAAGACACTTCATAACCAAACTTCTAAAAACCAAAGACCAAGAAAAAAGCCTTGAAAGCAGCAAGCGAGAGATTACTTGTAACAATTCAAGTGATAGTGGAGTTTTCATCAGAGACAGTGGAGGCTGAAGACAAAGTGGCACATTCTTCAAGTGCCTAAAAAGAAAAGAACAATTAACCCAGAATTCTATATTCAGAGAAAATATCTTCCAGGAATGAAGGGAAAATCAAAATCTTCTTAGTGAGTCAGGCTGAGTAGTTACTCCCCTCCAAATGCTCATGCCCTAATCCATAGAATTTGAGAGCATATCACCTTCCATGGCAAAAGGACTTTTCAGATGTGATTCGGTTCAAGATCTTGAGGTGGAGAAGTTATTCTGGACTATCTGGGTGGGTCCAATGTAATCACAGGGTCATTATAAGAAGAAGGCAGGAAGGTCAGTGTCAGAGAAAAGAAAATGATGATAGAAACAGAAGGGAGGTAGAGAGGGGAGAGAGAGTTTGTGACAGATTTGAAGATGCTACCTGTTGGCTTTGAAGAAGAAAGGGCCACAACACAAAGAATGTAGAAAAGGAAAGAAACAGATCCTCCCTAGAACCTCCAGAAGGAACTAGAACTGCTGACACCTTAACTTTAGTCCAGTGAGACTCATTTTGGACTTCTGACCTATATAACGGTAAGATAATACATTTGTCTTGTTTTAAGCTACTTAGTTTGTGGTAATTTCTTACAGTAACAACAGGAAACTAATATACTCAGATAAAGAAAAACTAAGAGAGGTACGTTACCAGCAGACATGCCTTAAAGAAATCGTTAAAGAGATTCTCGAAATAGAAAAGAAATTACATTTAAAAAAAGAATCTTGGAACACTGAGTATAAAGAAAGAACATGGTAAGCAAAAATAGAGGTACATGCAATAGGTTTTCCTTCTCTTGACTTTTCTAAATTATGTTTGACAGTTGAAGAAAAATATAACACCATCTAAGTGGTTCTCAATGTATGCATAGTGAATATTTAAGAAAATTATATTATAAATGGAAGACAGTAAAAAATGTAACAGGAGATAAAGTTTCTGCCTTCATCTGAACTGCTAAATTATCAACACCCATTGTATTGTATACATATAATGGAATACATAGAGTAACCACTTAAAAAGCTATACAAAGCAATACGCCCCAAACACATAGAGAAATCAAGTCAGAATTCTTTAAAATCTTCAAATAATACACAGGATAACAAGAAGAAGATATAAATTGAAAAATAAGCAGGAAACAGAAAATGAAATAGCATATTTCAGCCTTAACATATCAATATTTGCAAGGAACTGTCCACAAGAAACTAATTTCAAATATAATAATAAAAGGAGGTTGAAAATAAAAGGATGGTATGACATTTCATTTTATAGGTCAGCTTGGCTGGGTCAGATGGTGTCTGGATATTTGGCCAATCAATATTCTGGGTGTGTCTGTGAGGGTGTTTCTGGATGAGATTCACCTTTGAATCAGTAGACTGAGTAAAACAGATTTACTCTACCTTCCCTAATGTAGGCGGGCCTTATCCAATCATTTAAAGACCCCAATAGAACAAAAAGTCTGAGTAAGAGGGAACGCCTTCTCCCTGACTGAGCTGGGACATTGGTCCTTCTGGCCTTTATCTTCAGGTTGAAACATTGGGTCTCAAGCCTGATGGCTTTCAGACTGGAGCTTACACCGTTAGCTCTCCTGGTTTTCAGGCCCGTAGACTTGGACTAGAAGTACATATCAGCTCTCCTGGGTCTTCAGCTTGCTAGCTGAAGATCTTTCAGGACAATGTAGAACTTCTCAGCCTCCATTATTGCAAATCTTTCTATATCTATATCTATATATCTATATCTGTATCTATATCTTCTATATCTAAATATATCTATCTCCTAGATATATAGATATACCTCCTATTAGTTGTGTTTCTCTGGAGAACTCTGACTAATATAAGTGGGAAAATATTAATATATACTATGTAAACATTAATTAAAAGAAAGCAAATAATTGATAGAACACTTGATAGAAAATCAGCAAGGATACAGAAGAACTTAGTAACATTATCATCCAACAGAATTTAGTGGACTTTTACAAATTATTCCACACAATAAGAGCAAAATACCCATCCTTTCTTCAACTGCCCATGGGATATTTACCAGTATAGACCATACTCTGGGGATAAAATAAGCTTCAATAAATTTCAAAAAATGGAAATTATTCAGAGTATATTCTCTGACTTACAAAGGTTTCAAACTAGAAATCAATATCAGAAATATAATAGGAAAAAATCTCCAAACGCTTGGAAACTGAACAAGACACTTGTAAATAATTCATAGATCAAAGAGAAAGTTTCGCGGGAAATTTAACAAATATACTAAACTGAATTAAAATGAAAATACAAAATATAAAAATCTGTGGGACACAACTAAAGCAATACTAGGAAATAACTTTATAGCACTAAACACTTACATTAGAAAACCAGAAAAATCTCAAATCAATAATCTAAGCTCCTGTCTCAAAAACCTAGAAAAAGAAGAGTACAAACCCAAAGTAAGGAGAAGGGATGAATCAATAAAGGTTAAATAGAAAATTAATAAAATTAAAATTGAAAACAGAAAATTAATGGAGAAAGGCAATGGGAAAAAAAGTTAGTCCTTTGCAAAGATCAATAATACTGGGAAAAATTTATCATGACAAAGAGAAGACACAACTTACTAATATCAGGAATGAGACAGGAGATAGCACTATCAACCCTGCAGACATCAACAGAGTTAACAAAGCAAGGCTATGAATACCTGTACATACATAAATTTGACAACAAGACTGTGTGGTGTTGGCAGAGGGATAGACAGAATGATCAGTAGATCATTCTCAATAGAGATACACCCATCCAATTTATGACAGAGGTGCAAAAGCCATTCAATGAAGGAAAGAACATCTCTTCAATAAATGCTGCTTGTGTAATTGGTTATCCATAGGCAAAAAAAAAAAAAAAAAAAATGAACCTCAATTTCAACTTCATTCCCTAAACAAAATAAGCTAAAAATGAATTATGGATTTAATGTAAAATCTATGAATCAAATATGGATAAAATGTAAAGGTATAAAACTGACAAGTTAACATAAGAGAACATCTTTGGGATCTAATGCTTGTGAAGAGTTCCTGGACATGATGCTGAAGGCATAATTCATAAAAGAAAAATCAATAATTTGGATTTTATTAAAGTTAAAAACCTTAGCTCTGCAAAAGACCCTGTTAAGAGGATAAGGAACAACCTACAGGCTGGGAGAAAATATTTCACACCACGTATAAGATAAAGGACTCATAACTGGAATTTACAAATAAACCTCAAAACTCAACAGTAAAAAACAATCTAATTAGAAAATGGACCACAGATCATGAGACATTTCATCAAAGATATATAGAGATGGCAAATAAGCAAATGGTGTTCAGCATTACTAGCTATCAAGGATAAGATATTACTACACATCTATTAGAATGCCTAAAATTTAAAAAAATAGTGAAATTACCAAATCCTGGCAAAGGTGTATAAAAACTTGTCTCTCATACGTGGCTGGTGGGAGTGAAAAATGCTACTAATGACTGGAAAATAACATGGTAGTATTGGTCTTATTATTATTTTTAAGCTAGACATACACTACCTCATGACCCAGCAATTCCATGGCTGGGTATCTATCCCAGAGAAATGAAAATGTGTGTTCACACAAAAACCTGTATGCAATTATTGATAGTGGCTTTGCTGGTAATAGCCAAAAACTAGAATCCACCAAAATATCCCTCATTAGGTAAATGGGACTGGGTGTGATGGCTCAATCCTATAATCCCAGCACTGTGGGAGGATAAGGTGAGAGGATAGCTTGAGCCCAGTAGTTCAAGACCAGCCTGGGGGAGACCTCATCTCTAAACAAACAAACAAACAAACAAACAAACAAATGAAAGGTAAATTGTTAAACAAACTGGTGTATCCATACCACATTATAACTACCCAGGAATAAAAAGAATGAACTATTGATGCATGATTCAAGTTGGATGCATCTCAAGGACATTATGCTGACTGAATAAAGCTAGTCTCTACAGATCACAAACTGTGTGATTGTATTTATATATCATTATGGAAATGACAAAACCATAGACATGGAAAACAGATTCATGGTTGCCAGGAGTTAGGGGTGGTGGAGTGGGGTGGAATGTGGACGTAACTAAACGGGGTAGTGTGGTGAAAATCTCTGCATTGATGTACTTATTATGTCTCTTTATTGTGGTGGTGGTTACCCAAATCAAAATATGTAGATGTGTTTCTTTGGGAACTAGGAACAGAAATGGGCTAGATACTGAGAATGGCAAGGAGAATTTTTTAGGAATCTTATCTATTTTTTCTCATCAAAGATATTAATTTGGCCAACAAATATTTATTAAATGCCAGTTACCAAAATAGCTGATGGAATACAGAGATAATTAAAATATGTTCTTTGCCTTCAGATGGCTGACAATCTAGTACATGTGTAATCTCTGGTGCAATGTGATAGATGGATATTAACAAAACTGTTGCTAGAGTGCTCAGGTGGGTCTCCTGATGGCAGTGAGACCCCACCCCTAGCTGATGTGAGAAAGAATTCAGGGACGAGCCAGAATGAAGTGCAGGGCAAGAAGCCTACATTGCTGAGTGAAAGCACACACAGAAGAAGTGTGTGTGTGCTCGTGAGAATGACTTGTGCACGATGGAGTTTGAGTTTCTAATTTATGGGTGTTTAACTGATGGGTGGAATAATTATTAGGTATTCTGGAAAAGGAGGGGATTGCAGGGAGCTACCCGGTTATCATCCCCTTTCTCCCTTGTTTGGGTTTGTCTGGAAGAGTCATGAACATATCACCCTGACTGGGGTTTTGGCCATTTTCTCCCTTATTTTGGGTTTTCTGTTATCTTGTGGTTTCTTTGCCTAGTTCCTGTTTTTGCTGTTGTTTGGGTTTTTCCATCCTCCTGCGACCACCCAGTGCTATTCCTATCTCAAAAACTGGCGAGAATGAGGCATTGAGGAGGTGTTGCTATTTCTGATCTGGGAGGAACGTGCAGAGCCTGCTGCTGTGAGGATGAGGAAGTGGTCTCAGTTTGGCACAAATGCTTCCATCCTCTTATCTCTTGTCCACCATCGATTTATCACGTCCCTTTCTTTGCGCACATGGTCTTGACCTCAGAATCCTTCTCAAACACATTCTAGGCAGCCAGTACCAAGCAAGCA
This sequence comes from Hylobates moloch, assembly GCF_009828535.3. Classification (NCBI taxonomy): domain Eukaryota; kingdom Metazoa; phylum Chordata; class Mammalia; order Primates; family Hylobatidae; genus Hylobates; species Hylobates moloch. Next base: position 45,118,866 of record NW_026652284.1, on the reverse strand, counting down.
GAGTGGCTTCTTGACATAGAAGAAAAGTTTCAGTAGAGTAATCTTAGATCGTAATAATAACTCCCCCTATGAGCTTTAAGGTTAACACTCAGGGTGAGCAATCTCCAAATTAACAGCCTTCAACATGTGGTCTGTGTTTTTTTTCATGCTTGTGATTCTATTTAGATGTAAAGTGTTTAAAACTTTTTAAATTTTATTGGTTGTAAATATCATGAGCTATTTTATGGATAACAATAAAATTGTATGACATATAGATCTTCTCACAATTTCTAAATGTGGAATTACACATAGGCAACCACAAGCTGTCATGAGAGTTTTTTAGCCATCATGGTACTCTCACTTCAGTGATGCTTTAAACACACAGGACTCTTTTGCATGCAGCACACTCCTTGTTCTCAAGTCCTGCGGGATTCCCAGCCTTCATGGCCTCCTTATAAGTCTCTGCCCTGCTCCAGTCTCCAAGACCAATCCTGATTTCTGCCAAAGGCATTTAGGCAACTTTAGCATACGCTGAGCCTCAGTATCTGGTCACCTGCAGCTTTTACCCGGGATTTTACAACCAAGCTTCTTAGATCCTATTTAAAATTGAAACTCAGAATTAGATATTGCTATTAAAGAGTTAATATTTGTATCCTCCTAAATCCATATGTTGAAACCTGATCCCTAATGTGATGATATTTAGAGGTAGGACTTTGAAAGGTGATTACATCATGAGAGTGAGGTCCTCATGAAAGGGATTAGTGCCCTTATAAAAGAGGCCCCAGGGAAATCTCTTTCCCCTTTTCGTCAGGACACAGAGAGAAGGCAAACGAAAAGACACCAGTGTATGAAGCAGCTCCCCACCAGACACTGAACCTACTAAAGTCTTGATCTTGGACTTTCCAGCCTCCAGGAAATTTCCAGCCTCCAGAAATAAATTTCTGCTGTTTATAACCCATCCCATCTATGGTATTCTGTTAGCAGCCTGAACAGGTTAAGTCAAGTGTACTGGGCCTGGCCCCTAAATCCCTTTTTAAAAAGCTTTAAGTAAACTAGGAGTACAAGAAAATGACCTTGGAAGAAAAGAAACACATTTATCAGTTGTAGATGATATTACAATATACCTAAAAATCTAATAAATTCAACAGGACAGGCGAGGTACCTCACATCTGTAATCCCAGCACTTTGGGAGGCCGAGTCAGGCAGGTCACTTGAGCTGAGAAGTTTGAGACCAGCCTGGCCAACGTGGCAAAACCGTGTCTCTACTAAAAATACAAAAATTAGCCGGGTGTGATGACAAGTTCCTGTAGTCCCAGCTACTCGGGAGGCTGAGGCAGGAGAATCACTTGAACCTGGGAGGTGCAGATTATTGTAAGCTGAGATCATGCCACTGCACTCCAGCCTGGGCGACAGAGAGGGACTCTGTCTCAACAACAACAACAACAACAACAACAACAACAACAAATTTACAGACTGTTAGACTATCAAATTTTAAAAAATGGCTTTCTATAAGATGGAATACAGAAATAAGTATTACTTTCTTTTACTAGCATTGAACAATTAGAAATTAAAATGGGAAAAATCACATTCAAGATATTGTCAAATTAGTTTGTAAAACATCTAAGAATAACTTAATAAGAGCACTATATATATTTTTATTAAAGGACCTAAAATAGGACTAAAACCAACGAGACATAGTAATAATTCCTCACGGGAGGAAGACTAAATAAAATACAGATGCTGTTCCTTCCCAAGTAAATTTACAAAGATAATGCAAATCTGATTAGGATCCCAGTGAATTGTTTTGGGAAATAGACAAGTTGGTTTTAAAATTTATTTGTAACAATGAAGTTAGCATTTGAAAAGAAGAATCAGAAGGAGAAATTTGCTGCCTAAGATAACACATAATTACTTAGATAAAAATGGTTGGGTAATGGTATAGAGATAGATAAATAGATCAGTGGTACCTAAGAGAATGTAGAAACAGACACATTGATATATGTGGGTTTATGTAGTGAATCTTATAATTTTATGTTGCCTGAACATCCATTTTGAACATTTAACTTTCTCTTATCAGTAGCAGAGTTAGTCTGTCTTGACACAGTTTCCAGTTTTATGCTCCCCCCACTCCCACACCCAGTTGCTCAGTGTTGTTGATCCAGCTATCTGCCTTATACAACTGCCTCCTGGTAACCCCCTCTCTATGGGACAGCTGGATACAACCTACCTGACTGGCCCTGCTGACCCCCATATCCTACATGGTCTGTGCAGATGTGCTACAGTGACCACCTCTCAGTCACAGTGTGACCTGGAATTTGTGCCTGCTGCTTTGAACCTGCTAACTAAAACTCTTCTTGGGAAATCTGTTTGAATAATGTCCTGGACTCCAATAAAGGGACTGGCCCACAGATCCCTTTCTCCACACACTCCCTGACCTGTGTGTGTGTGTGTGTGTGTGTGTGTGTGTGTGTATGCAATGCGGGTGTGTGTGGCCTCCAGGCATGGTGTGTACCCCCTGAACCTGTAAGTCGTCAAATGTTTATTTCCATCTTATATCTCATCTAATCATTGAAGGAGTGGTCTCCATCCAAAAAAAAAAAAAGATTCTAAGTTAAAACAGTTTAATATTATGATAATGGCAGTATTTTGAAAAAACAAACAAACTTACTCTCACATTGCAGGATATAAATATAAATTATAGATGAATTAAACTTCTAAATGTAGAGAAAAAAACATTGCTAGGTTAACTATGCTGCAGTAGCAAAAATATCTTAAGATCACAGTAGCTTACCATAGGAAAGTTTCTTTTTTTTTCTTTTTTTTGAGACTGAGTCTCACTCTGTCACCTAGGCTGGAGTGCAGTGGCATGATCTCTGCTCACTGCAACCTCTGCCTCCTGGGTTCAAGCAATTCTTCTGCCTCAGCCTCCTGTGTAGCTGGGATTACAGGCGTGCCACCATGCTCAGCTAATTATTGTATTTTTAGTAGAGACAGGGTTTTGCCATGTTGGCCAGGCTGGTCTTGAACTCCTGACCTCCGGTGATCTGCCTGCTTCGGCCTCCCAAAGTGTTGGGATTACAGGCATGAGCCACCACACCCAGCCAGGAAAGTTTCTTGATTATGTGAAGTCTGAAGCGAGCCTGGAGACTCTTCAAAGGAAGCTTCCTTCCATGTGGTGACTCAGGGATCAAGGCTGCTTCCATTTTGTTCCCACAAAATTTGAACCATTTGGTTTCAAGGTGTACTGCTGAAGTGGAAGAGAGATATGAAGGTTCACACAGGGGTCTTCATGATCGGGGTAAAAATGACATAGAACTGCCTATGTCACCTCTGCCAACATCTCATTGGCTAGAATGAGTCACATCCATGTAACTTGATTCTGAAAAAGGTTGGAATGTGGTAACATACATGGATATTAAGTCCGCATTAAACGTCCCAATCATAAAAGGTATAATTATCAAGAATAGATACACATTTTTATAAACTTGGGGTTGAGGAAGCTCCTTAGGATTATTTAGAAAAGAAAAAGTAATAAAGGAAAAACTAAACTAAACAATAGAAAAGCTTAAAAGAATTAAACAGTGAAGGATGCCAAAAACAAAGTTAAAAGGCAAGCAACAGATTGAGAGAATATATTTGCCACACATACGAATGACAAATGTTAAAATTTTGAATATGCAATTCCTATAAAGAAAAAATAGGCCAGGTGTGGTGGCTTACACCTGTAATCCCAGCACTTTGGGAGGCCAAGGCAGGAAGATTGCTTGAGCTCAAGAGTTTGAGACCAGCCTGGACAACATGGTGAGACTTTTGTCTCTATAAGAAATAAAAAAAATCAGTCAGGCGTGGTGATGTGTGCCTGCAGTTCCAGCTACTCAGTGGGGCAGAAGTGGGAGGATCACTGAAGCCTGAAAGGTTGACATTGCAGGGAGCTGTGATGGTGCCACTGCACTCCAGTCTGGGTGGCAGAGTAAGATCCTGTCTCAAAAAAAAAAAAAAAAAAATTGAAAAAGAAACCAATACAGAAAATAACAAAGCATATTAATGATTTTAAAAAATACAGATGATCAGTGACATAAGTAATATATATACGAGGCAGTCCATTGCAGTATTGTGGCAATGGCATAAAATTGAACACAATTTAATTTACAGTAGGAGTCTGACTAAATCACTTACAGTATGGCTATATGACAGAATATCACGTAGTCATTAAAAAAGAACAATGTGGATCTCTATACACTGACATGAACAAATATTCTTGATGTATAAGTGAAAAAAATGAGATGTAGATCACTATGGACAATGGTGATTGTAATTCGGGAAAAAATTAATGATATATAAATAAATAGATAAATAATATAAAACAATAAAAGTATTAAAATATGACAAAACAGGGAAGGATATGGATAAAACTTTACATTGTTAATCTCTAAAAAGTAGGGAGGCATTCACTTTGTAATTCATAGAATTGTCTTTTTTTTTTTGGCTCAACCTTTTAATATAAAAAATTCACTGGTGTACAAAAATGTGAAAGTGTGACAATGACAACTATAAAATCCTGTGAATGAAAGTCCCCTCAAATGCACTCTGTGGTGCACATGCGGGCACCCACACAAACTCTGGCGTGGAAACAAAAACTAATGCAAACCAGTGCTGTCAAGAAGACCCAACACGTGTGTTCTCCATTCTACCAATCACAGGCCAATATCTACTCCAAACATCCAGTAACGAAAAGTGTGGCATCTTCCCAGGAACAGCAAGGCAGACTTCTTACTCACGATGGACCAGCACAAATAAACCCAGCAAAAAAAGCACTTCATACTTAAATTTAGGATAGTCATTCATGAGGATCGTCCCAATTCCAATATAAGGAACAAATCCCCTGGCTCTCCCCACGACATCTTTCCTTTGGTCAAAAACTTGATATGCCCATTTTGCTTTTCATGAATCTTCAAGACTCGGTGAACTATAGGAATCTTTCTTCCTTCTATCTTTAAAACAGCAATTTCTCCCACTGGTATGGGATCTTCAGCTCGATTTGTTAGAAAGAGAAGATATCCTCTATGAAATGCAGGTTCCATGCTGCCACTGAGCAGCACTACAATTGGACTTTCACTTCCAGTTATGACCATTAACCCCTTCCAGATCATGAGTGCCGATGAGACAATCATTCCGAAATTTAGGACTTGATAATAGAGCTGCCGCTTGTTCATCCGCTGCACATCATCCAGAAAGTCTAGAAACAGCATGGCGGGGATGGCGAGCGGGACACCGGCAAGGGAGAGGGCGTGAGGACCAGCGGGCGGAACGACTGGCCTGTAATTCATAGAGTTTTCTAAGTGATAACTTTTGTCTTTTTGTGTTCTGGGCATGGTTTAAACAGAAAACCTTCAATAATATTCACTCATTCATTTATTTATCTACCCATCGATCCAACCATCCATCCATCATTCCATCCATTCATTCTATCATACCCAAGAAACATTGATTAAAAATCTATTTGTAGGCATTGTGTTTGCCATGCACATTGCAAGTAAGATTTAGTTTGGCACAGCTTGGAATAAGAAGAAAAATGCCCATGTGTTTTTTCCTTTTTCTTCTAGTTGACTATTTTAAAGCCAATCAACAAAATGTAAAGAGTCTGGCCCTGGGCTTCTTGCACACACCATCTGTTTTGGCTTCCCTGGCCTCTGGCCTTTGTCTGCCCTGTAGATGACAGATTAGTCGGGGACATCCTTTATAGTAGGAAATGGAGGTCAATAAAATTTGCACCAGGCTTTTCAATTTAGTATCATCCCAGTCAGGACATCCCAAAATAAAATTTGTTTTAAAAATAGATCTAGGAGGAGAAAAAAGATTGAAAACAAACAATTAATCCTCTTATGTCACTGATTCTGTGAGAAAATCTGATTTAAAAACAAATCAGTTTCTTGTTCAGGTGCAATGATTTTGCGGGTAGAAAAAAAGCAGAACAAAAATAGTGCAAAGGGTCCAGTGTGATAAAGGATACTACAGAGCAAAACAGGAAGTTGTTTAATGGAAGGGAATAGTTGACCTCAGAGCCTGAGACATGAATAGAGAGACCTCGGATGCAGAGGTTTTTGCGTCTGTAAAGTGTTGTATCGATGCTTTATTGACCACGTCTGAATTGTACACCATGGATTCTTTCTTTTTTTGAGACAGAGTCTTTCTCTGTAGCCTAGGCTGAAGTGCAACAGCGCGATCTTGGCTCACTGCAACCTCCGCCTCCCCGGTTCAAGCGATTCTCTTACCTCAGCCTCCCGAGTAGCTGGGATTACAGGCATGTGCCACCACGCCCGGCTAATTTTGTATTTTTAGTAGAGACGGGATTTTTTCATGTTGGTCAGGCTAGTCTAGAACTCCCGACCTCAGATGATCCACCCATCTCGGCCTCCCAAAGTGCTGGGATTACACGCTTGAGCCACCGCGCCTGGCCGGACATTGTAAATTCTTACTCTGATAATTCAAGCAAAATTCTTGAATTAAAGAGGAGTATGAGGGAGGCTGTTGTGAGATAGGTTTAATTTTTATCTCCATTCTGATCTTACAGGGGAGGAAATGAATGCTCAAAGAGATTCTGTGATTTGTTTGAGATAGAGCCAGTAAGTAGAAGAACCCATCTCAAACCAGGTGTACCAACCCCAGACACTGGCAGAACACTCTCTTTATGTAAGACCTCAAAAGCTTACTGGTTGGTGTCTGTTGACTTGTTTTTCTCTGTTATCTTGCCTGTCTGCAGTGACAAATTCAGTGCAGCTCTAACTCATGTGGACAGGGAGGAAATGATTCTAGGATTGAGGACTTAAGGGTGTTTGGAAGAGAAGAGAATTGTTTTGCTTTGCTTTGTTTTGTTTTGTTAGTTGTTGTTTTCCTCAGACAGGACCTTGTCAACACTTTCAAATATGTAGGCTGTTTGCTGTTTCCTTTATGTTGGTCCCTGAGAAGGATCTGCCCTTCTACCCTGTTTCCCTGGGGGGTGTGGACAGAGCCTTTGTCTTCGGGGAAGGGGGTCGTCTTGGGAAAAGGGGAACAGGGCATCCTGAGGACCTGCCCTGTCTAAGGAGAGAAAGCCGAACAGATGGCAGCTGCCACGCAGAGGGCACTTTGTAGGAACTCTGGCTGGAGCAGGCTTCCTGCACTGCAGTGCCAAATCCTTCCCTTCCAAGGCAATGCAGAGGAGCCTGATGATGTGGCTTGGGGCCAGTGGGCTTTTGGCCAAAGAGCACTAAATCAAAGCAAAGAAGAGGTGACACCTTAAAAGCAAACGATATTTCATGTTTGTTTGTTTTGGAAGGCAGAGAGAAATAAGTTGTAATTGCAAAAGAGTAGAAGATATAAAACAACATGGCTGTAAAATATTTTAATGTTATTTGTTTATAAAAGGCTTTTCTTTAATGAATATGTTCTATTCTCATTAAGCAACTTTCCCAACATTTCTCTCAATGAGGATGGTGAGTTTGTAAATTCTGGTTTTACCTGAAAACCGGTGACCTGGTGTTAGGGAGACTCTTATCCCTTTAAAATAAACATAATGCACTAGTTTGTAATCTCTGCAGGTATATTAAAATGTTTTTAGTGATAAACATTTCTAGCTTTAAAACTTTTATCTCTTATCGGAATTCAATATCTATGTCTTTAATGAACTCTTTCAACCGGACATTCAAACATGGAAAATGTTTCTAGATTCTCATCTCCCATAATCAGCTGAGAATGGCTGTGAATTCCCAGAGGAAGACCTGCAGAAGGCAGAGCTGAGCTTCTGGAGGCAATATTATGGGAGCATAGATCTTGGGGTACGTTTCCTCAGAACCCAGGGGACTCCTAGGCACTCACTCATTTATCATGATCATACCTTTAATCTTTTTTACTTATGTTTCAGGAATATAAGAAAATGTATGTTTTAAAAGCATGAACACTCATACTTTCTGAGTATAATGCCTGACTAAGAAATAAGGCATTATACCTTATTAATAAGGAGAAAATGCCAAGCTACCAAAGCATACATTGGAAAGAAATACGATAGAGTAGAAATAATGCTAGCTTTATTGTTCCTTTACATTTATTAGTAACCTTTAATGAGCTTCTGTTTGTGTCAGGAACTGAAGTTGCAGAGATGAAACTCTGAAATTACAAGTGCCCACCACCACGCCCAGCTAATTTTTTTATTTTTAGTAGAGACAGCGTTTCGCCATGTTGGCCAGGCTGTTCTCGAACTCCTGACCTCACGTGATCCATTCGCCTCGGCCTTCCAAAGTGCTGAGATTACAGGCGTAATGTAGATGATGAAAGATACCCTTTCCTGACTCAGAAGTGATGAGAGACTTGTAAGACACACACACACACACACACACACACACACACACCCCCCTATACTATACTTCAGGAAGTGCTGTGGCAGACAGAAGCTCTGGGAACTAAGAGATCAGGAGTAAAGGGAATCTAACCCAAAGTGGGAGCAGGGTTAAGCCAGGCAACTCCGGAAGGAAGGGTGCAGCAGGCAGGAGGAACAGCATCTGCTAAACTCTGGGGTGGGGCAGAGCACTTGCACACAGGCAGCTGCCATGAATATGATTGGCTGGTGTAGGCTGTGCTGTTGGTGGTGGAGAGGAATTGTGGGGGGCCTGGGTACCCACACCAAAGAGCTGGGGCTTTCAGCAGGGGACCCAAAAGTTCACATCTGTTTACTCAGAGACTAAGGTGGAGATTTTTGCCTGGAGGGGTCTGAGGAGCACGTTAGAAGATATACAAACCTGTTGAAATTGTGTGCAATATGTTAGGAATACGTGAGGGTGGGTAGGTGTGTGTGATGTGTGCATTTTCCCCTGGGAAGGTTTGCTTATGTTCTTCCATCTTAAAATGTGTCACAACTCTCAGAAAGGGTGAGAAGCTCAACTAGGACAGAAGAGAATGATCAGATTGGAAGGTTATTGCAATACTTCAGATGACTAATAATGAAGCCTTGGGCCAATAAAGTTGTCCTCGGGTTGGATGGGCCAGGACAATTTCAGAGAGAATAAAGATACGGTGCTGACAGGATGTGTTATCTGATTAGATCTGCAGGGGGAAGGGGAGAGGGAGGAAGCTGCCTAGTGCAAGGCCTCTTGAACTGTAACCTGCCCCTGAGCTACCTGGGGCTCCTGTTGGAGTGTAGATTCTGACTAGAAGGCCTGGGGAGGACCCAGAGATTCCACATGGCTAACAAGTTCTCTGGTGATGTACATGCCATGCCATTGGTGCTGAGTAGCATTTTATGTCACAAAGGTGGAGGTAGCATACTCTAGGTCCAATTCTCAACCTTGGCTCTCGATGCTTTGTTTCTTTAATGATTATGGGGCTTGGCATTGTGAGCATGGTAGGTGGTTGGACAGCATCACTGACCTCTGTCCATGAGATGACAGTAGCACTCCTGGGGAGTGCTGAGGAGACAACAACAAAAAACTTCTCCAGGTATTACCAAATATGCAGGGGTGGGAGTGGGGGTGAGGCACTGATCTAGAGGCTAACCACTCTGGCTTCACGTTAAAATCATCTGGGGAGCTTTAGGAGCTATCAGTGCCTGGCCTCGCCCAGACTGATTATATTCTAATCTCTGCTTGGGGGTTGGGGAGGGTGTCCACCCAGCTTTCGGGAAGTGCAGTGTGCAGCCATCTCCGTGGTTGATGGGGCAGCCTGGCTGATAAAACCCAGGACTACACCTGAACGCAGGAAGAGGAGCAGTGTGGGCAGGTAGGTGGCCTGAGGAGGGAAGATAAGACTTCAGATTTACATGTTGATATGACGGAAATGCCTGGGGCTCATTTAGATGGAGACGCTCACTTTGATTTTCTTGATTACTGACAAGCTCTGTGGCCTTGTGTCTATGAAATATATTTTCAGGTTTTTATTTTACCTTCAATTCTGATAGTATCTACTCTATGAATAGAGTAGATTGACAAAAAGGTAAACTAAATGAATGGATGTGAAAGAAAGTAATAGCTGTCTTACACTACTGCACACACACGTGCTAGAGGGTTCTTCAGAATTTTATTTGAAAAATCATATTTTGAAAATTTTGGAAAACACAGAACAATATTTTATAATATCAGGGCAAGAAGTGATTTCTAGAAAAAAGAAAAACAAACAAAAAGCACAAATCATAATTGATACATTCAAGTAAATTAAAAAGCACCATCAGGAAAGTTAAAAGACAAAGACTGAATGAAGATATTTGCATAGCATATGATTGACAAAGCTTTAGCACAAATAATATGCAATAAACTCCTAAAAATCAGTTACAGAAAGTTGAACAACCCAAGAAAAAATAGACAAATGATATCAATAAGAAAGCTACAGAAGGGGAAACAGAAATAGCCAATATACATAATACTACAAGATGTTCAACCTCCACAGTGATCTGGCAAATGGCAGCTGGAGCTGTTTCTTACTCACCAGATAGGCAAAAATTTACAAGTCTGATACAATGAAATGTTGCTGCAATGGCAAGGAAGAGGAAACTCATGCTGCTGGTAGGGTTACAAATTAGTACTATGATTTTGTGAGCAATTTGGCAGTATTAAAAGTTAAAATGCCTAATAACCTGTGACACCGTAATTCCATTTGTAGGTAAGTTGTTTACGTGCAGAGATGATTGCTGCAGCATTATTTCCAAAAGTGAAAAATTGTAAATGCCCTAAAGGTCTATCAGTAAGAGAATGGCTAAATAAATTGCATTCCTTTTAACATAATGGAATTTATGTATTTTTATGAATATAAATAAATTAGAGCTTTAGGTATTAACATAGATAAATATCAAAGGTGACATTGAAAAAAATGGTAAGTTACAGAAGCTGTAATTAGTGTATCCTGTTTATTTAAAATGTAAAAAATACAAAACAAGACTATATTTTATTTACATTGGCATACATTCTTACTTTAAAAAGAATCAAGTGCATGCACGGGAATGTTGAAAACCAAATTCAGGATATTGGTTCTTTGTAGGGGAGAGAGAAATGAGATTGGGGAGAATAACACAGGGTGGAGAAGTTGAATAGTTTGCCCTGGTGTCAATAGCTTAGAGAACAGGAGAGCCTGGATTATACCTCAGCCTCCGGCCCCAGAACCTGAACTCTTATGCTCTGTGGTTCATCCTGAATTTAAACTCTATCTCCATATTGAAAAAAGTTTCCTGGATGAGCTGTTGTGCTCAATCTGCTTATGATAATTTAATTGGATAAATTATTGGTTATTGATAAATAATCTTAAATTTTGTGATTTAATCTTAAAATATTTCTAGCACAGCATTTCAGTACTAGCAAGTATCATAGTATAGTTGTGTGACTACCTGTATTACATTTTTTAAACCTACATTTGATGTATAATAATTGACTAAAATAAAATTCCTCATCATTGAAAGTCGAAGATTCAGTACAATAATGATTAATTTTTTATAAATCAGCTTTCTATTCCTTTTTAAATCAGTTTTCTACTCTCAAAAGTTCTAAATTTTCTACTAAAAAATTTTAGTTTAATAAGATTTTGTGAACTTTATGAAAACATCTCTTTATATTGAGAAGGAAGGAGTCCATAAATCTTGAGTTTGAGCCCATGATATGGTTGTTTGGCTCCTAGAAGTGTCTGAAATAGGACCCAACATGTACACGGAGCTTTCCTAACTTAAAAGTTCCTTCATGTACATGCTCACTCTTTGTCTTCCAGCTCAGATTGCTGTAACCAAGTCCCATGGACCCAGTGACTTACAAACAGGAATTTATTTCTCATAGTTCTGGAGGCTGGAAGTCCACAATCAGGATGCCAGCATGGTTGAGTTCTGGTGAGGGCCTCTTCCAAGTTGCAGAGTGCTGACTTCATGTGTATCCTCACATGGCAGAAAGACAGCCAGCAATCTCTTTGGCTTCTTTTCATAGGGGCACTAATCTCAGTCACGAGGGTCCCAGCCTCATGACTTTATCACCTCCCACACGTCCCACCTCCAAACATCATCACATTGGGCTTACAGTTTCAGCATATGGATTTTGGGGGGGACACAGACATTCAGTCCTTGTACCCTTGAACCCAAGGATTCTGTGGGGTGGGTAGATGCTATATGTTACACTCATCAATTTGCAATTGATACCAAAGAGCAGTAGTTTAAGTGATTTGCTCTGAGACCCAGTGACCCTGTGGGGATTGGAGCCAGAACTGCAATGTAAAGCCCTTGGTGTTATCACTTGTGTTTGGTCCACTTGGACCTGCTGGTTATCATGCACAGAACCATTGCTCACTGATTTGACCCCTTTCTCTCCACTGGAGCAGCTCTCCAGACCACCATGGCCTTCCCTGCACATCCTCCTTCTGTCCAGAGCAGCAACAACTCTTGGCTCAGTTCATCACTTCCCCCTTGAAATGCTCTCTGGCTTCTGGGACCTCCTCTCTTGCTCTTTCTCAGTCACTTTGCAATCTCCACACTTCTAAATATTGGAGGTCTCAGGACTATGTCTTTGAAGTTCTCTTGTATCCACATGCATTTGTTATTTTTTAAAATTTAAAGTATCATAAAGACATACATAAATCAACAGAGAAGTAAACTCTAGGAAAGACCTTGGCTTTTGATCTATGTACCTGACCAGTACAGTTATTGGCTGCTTTTTGTTACACTTTGGATGATGCTAATACCGGAAGTGTCAGTATAAGAGCTAGGCTTAGACAGCAAAGGCTTCAGAAAACCATTTCCCCCCCATCCTCAAGTTATGAGGCAGATTAGGAGCTAGAAGGATAATGGGCAGTGTTCATAGCACTGAGAATTTAGCAATTTTACTGGCAAATTAAGAGGAGGAGAGAAGGTGAATATTAAATGTGGCCATTTCAAAATCCTTGGGATACTGTGTTAACCCTCAAGAGAAGCAGCAGATAAAGAACCAGAAATACATTTGGCACCGAGAGGCTGGGGACACATAGCCAACAAAACAGATCAAGTTGGAAGAGATATGATGAAGTAGTGAAATAAATTTATTGTATATCAGTTGATGATATGTGCTAAGAAAAAGAAATAATTAGTGGGATAGAGAGTGATGGTGTGAAAGTGCTATTTTTTACATAATACTCAGGGAAGTGCTAAAGATAATATTTGACTAAAGGCTTGATTGAAAAGAGGTCAAGCTAGCTTTGGAGTTTCTAGTAGGCAGTTTGAGATGCACAACGATTGGTAAGGGGTGGGATGTGAGCTGGAGTCCAGATTCAGGACTTCTTGGCACATAGCAGGTATTGAAAACCATGGGGCAAGATGAGGTCATCTAGTCAATGTTTAGTGGCCATGAAAAGAGCAAGGCCCCCAAGAGATGTGGGACATCTCAAAGGAAGTGTACCAAAGCTGACTGGGATGGAGGGTCTAAGCAGGGAGGAGGATAACGCAGGTGGGGTGATATGGTTTGGCTGTGTCCCCACCCAAATCTCATCTTGAGTTGTAATTCCCACAATTCCCACATGTCGTAGGAGGAACTGGTGGGAGGTAATTGAATCATGGGGGTGGGTCTTTCCTGTGCTGATCTTGTGATAGTGAATAAGTCTCATGAGATCTGATAGTTTTATAAAGGGGAGTTTCTCTGCACAAGCTGTCTCTCTTGCCTGCTGTCATGTAAGAAGTCCCTTTGCCCTTCCTTCATCTTCTGCCATGTTTGTGAGACCTGCCCAGCCATGTGGAACTGTGAGTCAATTAAACCTCTTTTTCTTCCCAGTCTCAGGTATGTCTTTAGTTTCCACTGTGTGAAAACAGATGAATACTTGGGGTGTCATGGAATGCAAAATAAAAGTCTTTCAAGAAAGGGGGTGGGTGTTAGTATGTCTTTGCTGCTATGAAGTCAAGTAAAGAAAGGATTGTGAAGTAGCTATTATGGTAGATCCTCTTCAAAGATGGCCACACCAATTCCTTCTTCTCCATATGATACACATGCCTATGGGGTGATAGCTGAAGCTGGATCTAGAGGAAAAAGGAATTTTTTTCTTTTTAAAGATGGGAAATTCTAGAGCATATTTGAAACAAGACAGAAGGAGAAATAGATGATATAGATTGTAAATGGAATTCTGAAGTGAAAAAGCATAAGGCCTTTGATAGGACATTTCATTGCTAGCAGTAGAATGGGGTGCACTGTATGGGAAAAGAAGCAAGTGGATTGTTCTTTGGTGGATGGAACATGAAGGGCCTCCTAGTGATAGTTCCTAGTTTCTTCGAAAGGCAACGTTAACATCTGATGGGGCCGGGGATGTGAATTTTTATAACAGGTTTGAGCCAAGAGGAACAAACAAAAGGGAGAAAAAAAACCCTCTGCCCCTCCTATTTTGTTTTCATTATATGAGCTGCCCAGGTTCATAAACTATTAGTGACTATTTTTATCTTAAGCATAAAATATTAGAATTTAAGTCAGAATTCAATTTTTTCTTACAATTTCACTAAACTAGGTTTTAAAGTTTACTTCTCTGTTCATAAGACCCATTGATCTTCAAACTTTATGTTCAATATAAACATGTAAATGTAATTTACTGAGAAATTATTAAATGGAAATACTTATCATTTATGTTTAGTATTTAGAATCTGTCTTTACCACTCTCTTTTAGGAAGAAAAGTGAAAACCATCTTGATAGGTTTTAGAATGAGATTTTCATGAGCGCCAATGCAATGTCCATGCTTGTTTATGACATATTTGAAGTGCTTAAAGTAAATACCCATGGATTATCAGGATTTTAAAAAGTCATATATGTTGTCAAATTCTCTAATTCACAATATTGGAGTGCCACCACTAAGTCAGCTAAAATATGCTAAAGGTAATTAAATATGTCTTAGAGTTGTTTTTTCCCTTTTGGGGGGTTTGAGTTTTAGAGCTTTGTTTGATTGTTTGTAAGGGTTAGTCAGAGAATAAAAGTGTCACGGTAAGTAAGGAAATGTTCATGAAACAGTGCACTCATCCTCACAACTTTTTTTTTTTTTGCTACAGATAAGCCTGTTGTTAGTGATAAGGAATTTAACATGCTTTATCTTAGAAAAAGAAAAAATAGAACAAATGTATCTTAGATTTCAATGAGTTAATTTATAGCAAGGGAGACTTTTCTGTTTGTAATGACACAGGATGGTCACCAAATAATCAACCCAAAGGAGGGCTGGGGCTCTGTCTGAGCCTAGAGCCTGGTCCCAGTGGCATCCTGTTGTTGTTTTTCTTCATTCAGGAATATCCACATGGAGGAGGTTTGAGGAAATCAGATTGGACACAAGTTCTGAACAGTTTTTACTGCTAGAAGCTGTAAATATTCTAAGACTTGTTTTGCTTTTCCTGGAGTTAATATTTCTTGGGCAATGGGATAGCATCCTAGTTTTGATCTGTATGGGATGTTGCATAAGCTACTTGGTAAAATGAGGGGACAGAAGTTGTCTCCAGTGTCTCTTCCAGTTCTGTGTTTCTGATTCCATATAAATTAAATTTCACACAACACTGAACTGTAAGAAGTAACTTGCAACATGATTCTGCATTTGCCAATCTGACTTTTAAAAAGTCACACTAATATATTAAAACCCAAAATGTGTTGAGTGAATAAAATATTTGAAATTTAGAAAGTGATACCTGGAATGAAAGGAAAGGATGCCTTGACCAGTTTTACTAGGGTAGCCCCACTGTTCCAATGTTTGAGGGTATGAAAGAGTATAAAATAATGTCTCATTAATACCTCCTTACACTATTTTGAATTAATCAAAATAAACATAGAGCCAATTTTCTGACAGCCTGTGAGCCCAAACGTGGCATCCTATAGTTGTTCTTAGAGAGAAGTCAAGGACTCAAAGGCCCAGCTCTCCCCAGACTGTTCAGAATGTAAATTTTACCAACTCCAAAACCTGAGGAAGACACTGATGATTATATTTCCCCTTCTCAATATTACTATTAAAAGGATTTCCTAGTATATTACTTAATTGTGCCCCAGTTTTCTCATCTGAAAAGTCAGAATAATGGTACCTACTTCATAGGGCTATTTTGAGGATTAAGTGAATAATTTTATACAATAGGTAAAGTTTTTTTAGTATTAATATAATTTGTTATTGTTGTCCCATCTCCAATACTATTTCCTTCCTCTTTAAAGTTATATGCATCATTGCACCATTCTTGTACGGGTTTTTGTGCTACCATAACAAAATTATGTACATGCTTTAAAAATTTATATAGTTGCTAATTCATTTTTTTTTTTTTTTTTTTTGAGACGAAGTCTTGTTCTGTCACCAGGCTGGAGTGCAGTGGCACCATCTCGGCTCACTGCAATCTCTGCCTCCTGGGTTCAAGCGATTCTCCTGCCTCAGCCTCCCGAGTAGCTGGGACTACAGGCGTGCACCACCACACCCAGCTAATTTTTGTATTTTTAGTAGAGACGGGGTTTCACCATGTTGGCCAGGATGGTCTTGATCTCTTGACCTCGCGATCCGCCTGCCTCAGCCTGCCAAACAGCTGGGATTACAGGCATGAGCCACCATGCCCAGCCTCTATAGTTGCTATTACACATATTCTTCTATAATGTGTTTTCAGTCTGCAAAATGTTTTTGATATTTGTTTGATATATGTTTATCTAGCTTACTGATTTTTACTGATATATAACTTGGAGTTTACTTACTCATTGCAATATTAATGACATTTAGACACTTCATTTTTTAAAAACAGAGACAAAGTCTTACTCTATTGCCCAAGCTGGAGTGCAATGGTGCAATCTCAGCTCACTGCAACCTCTGCCTCCTGGGTTCAAGCGATTCTCCTGCCTCAGCCTCCCGAGTAGGTGGGACTACAGGCACACACCACCATGCCTGGCTAGTTTTTGTATTTTTAGTAGACACGGTGTTTCACTACATTGGCCAGGCTGGTCTTGAACTCCTGACCTCGTGATCCACCCGCCTCCACCTCCCAAAGTGCTGGGATTACACTGCACCTGGACATTTTATTATTTTTTTCAATACCAATGTTTATCCTATACATATTTTACTGGGCTCCGTAAGGTGTTACCTAGAAGCGGATTTGCTAGGTCATACAAACTGAGCATTTTCAACCATAATAGGGATTGCCACATTGCTATCCAAAGTAGTCAAAGTTACAGTTTCAACAACAGTGCATGTATAAGTGTTCTGTCTTCTCTGTCTCCTTGTCAACATTTACAATTGTGGTTTTGCCAATTTGACAGGTGTGAAAAGACATACTATAGTTTTAGTTTGCATTTTCCTGATGAACAAATAAGGTGAGCAACTTTTTATATTTATTGGCCCTTCAGATTTCTTCTCCTGAGTCTTGTCTGTTTGTGTACTTTGCTATTTTTCTATCAGGTTGTTTGTCTTTTCCTTTTGATTTGTAGATCTTCATAGACTCATGAATGTACAGTTGATTCTCATTCTCAGTAGTTACATTCTATAAAGTCACAAAGAACACTGAATTAGTGAATACTGAACCGTTGCTCCCAGGGGAAATACAGGGCTAGGTTCCAGGGAGCCTTCCTTCACTACATTTTCATCACCTGATCCATACATAAACTTGTTTTATGTATGTTTCTACTTAAAGTCACATGTTTAATATATATTGTTGATTCATTAGCATTGAGTTCATGGCCAACAGCATTGTAACTCCTACCTGAAGGAAGCTTCTGTAACACAAGTATTTTCTTTTTTTAATTTTAATTTTAAGTTCTGCGTACATGTGCAGGATGTGCAGGTTTGTTACATAGGTAAGCGACATATGTATTTTCTCTACAAGGCAATCACAACCTCTTGTGCTTAGGAGCATTAGACAGCACTTTAGTGATATGCTTTGGGGCCATTTTAAATAGCGAAGTCACTACCAACAAGCACAAAAACGCAAAAATGTGGCACTAAATACACCTTGAATAGGACGTTTGTTTACAGTATGAGAGCTGAAACAAGAAGGCAGAATGCTGCCTTGTTTGGCCTTAGCTGGGAATGTGCGTTTCAGGTAGCTCAAATTTTTCACTGCTCTGTGCATGGCTGTGAATGACTGTGAAAGTACCATCAGTATTGATTTTGAAGTTACAAATAAATTTTAGAGAGTAGGTGAATTCACAAGTAAGGAATCTACAAATAGTGAGGACTGACTTTAATTTGTTCATTGTACACAATTCAAATATTTTTCTCCACTCTGTTTTTAAACAATGTTTATGTGTCTTTTGTCATACAGAACATTTTATTTAAACTTTTTCAATTTTACTAAGCTTTTCTTATATGGTTTATGGGTTCCATTTTCTTTTAGGCATCTTTCCCTATCCTGATATCAGATAAATATTCTTACATGTTATCTTTTAAACGTTTTATAGTTTTGCCTTTCCCATGTAGATTTTCTGTTTGTTTGTTTTTTTGAGACAGGTTCTTACTTCCATCACCCATGCTGGAGTGCAGTGGCGTGATCATGGCTCGTTGTATCCTCAACTTCCCAGGCTCAGGTGATCCTCCCACCTCAGCCTCCCGAGTAGGGGGGACTACAGGCATGCGCTACCACACCCAGCTAATTTTTTTGTGTGTTTTCAGTAGAGACAGGGTTTTCTCATGTTGCCCAGGCTGGTCTCAAACTCCTGGGCTCAAGCAATCCACCCACCTTGGCCTCTCGAAGTGCTGGGATTACAGGTATGAGCCAGCATGCCTAGCCTCCCATGTAGATTTTTAATCTATTACAATTATTTTTTGAGTAAAAGATGTGATAGGAATTGAATAAAAATTCTCCAAACTTATTAAATAGAACTTTTGCTTTGATTCATAGTATAGCTTCTGTTATATATCAAGTTCTCATAGATAGTGGTTTGTTTCTAGGCTATTCTTTTCCAAGTCTGTGTATTCTTTAAGAAAGTCCATACTTTAACAAACTATTATAGCTTGATGCTAAGTCTATTTGGAAAGGAATGCTCCTTCTCCCTTCTCTCACCTTATTCTTCTTCAGAATTGTATCTTACTTTCCCCAAATGAGTTATAAGACTTGTCAACTTCTTTGAAAAATGTGGTTAGTTTCACTATTAGAATAGCACTGGATTTACAGGTCTTTTGGGGGAAAATTATCATGGTTATATGACATTGGGTTTTTCCATCTATAAATCATAGTATTTTTCTCCTTTATCCTTTTAAAAAGCAGTTATAATTTTTCTCAATGCAGATCTTGTATATCCCTTGTTCTATTTATTCCTAGGTACCTTGTAGTTTGGTTGCACTTTGAATGAGATTTTAAAAAGGCATCATTCCTAACAGATTTTTGCAGGTATATAGTAAACCACTAACTTTTATCTAGCAATCTTGCTAAAGAACTTATTAGTTTTAATGATTTGTCTATAGATACTCTTGGATTTTTAATGTAGGTAATTACATCATCTATGAAAACATATAATTTTGTCTGCTCTTCAAAGTATTATTTCTTTTTCTTGTTCAATTGTGTTGGCCAGTGTTTTTATCTTGATGCAGCTGTGTACTTGCAACAAATCAGCTCTGTGTTTTCAAATGACCAGTTGGAACCAGGTGTTTTCTCTGTTTATAGTCTGCAGTAGCCTGACTATTACAGAACTCTGGAAGATGGCCTAGGTCCTGGGCACATTATTTAACTACCTATGACTTAGTATCCTAATTTATAAAATAGAGATAATAATAGAACCTTCTTGATCAGGCTGTTTTGATGACTAAGTAAGTTAATATTTACAAAACCCTTAAAACTGTGTCTGACATATATAAAGAGCTCAACAGATCTTATCAATCACTACTACTACTGCTAGTACTGCTACATAAGAATGGCAGTGGCTTTGGGAGGCCGAGGTGGGTGGATCACAAGGTCAGGAGATCGAGACCATCCTGGCCAACATGGTGAAACCCCGTCTCTACTGAAATACAAAACATTAGTTGGGTGTGGTGGCACACGCCTGTAATCCCAGCTACATGGGAGGCTGAGGCAGGGGAATCACTTGAACCCAGAAGGCAGAGGTTGCAGTGAGCCGAGATCGCACCACTTTATTCTAGCCTGGCGACAGAGCAAAACTCCATCTCACAGAAAAAAAAAAGAATGACATTGGCTAACAAGCACATAGTAGGTATATACATTTATGGGGTACATGAAGTATTTTGATACAGGCAGGCAATGCGTAGTAATCACATCATGGAAAATGGGGTATCCATCCCCTCCAGCATTTATCCTTTGTGTTACAAACAATCTATTATACTCTTTTAGTTATTTAAAGTGTGCAATTAAATTATTTTTACTATAGTCACCCTGTTGTGCTAGCAAATACTAGGCCCTTCTCATTCTTTTTAACTATTTTTTTGTACCCATCTATCCACTTTTGATATTAAGATTTTGCAAGCTTCATAAAATGAGTTCTTTAGTTTTCATTCTCTTTCTATTCTTTAAAGTGTGTTAATGTAAAAATAGGAATAATCTGTTTTTTAAAATTTTGCAAAACTCACATTTGTAACTGGTTAAGCCTGGAAATTTTCTGACATTGATGACTGATTTAATTATTTAATGCTTTATGTCCATTCATATTTTAAAATGTCTTTTGGAGTTAATTTTGGTAATTCGTATTTTCTAGTTGTCAAATTTATTGGCATAAAATTGTTCATATTATCTTTTTTGATGACTTAAAGCTTTACTATACCTGTTATGACAAATTATCTCACAGAAAGAGTAAAATCTGTTAGTTTATTTCTTTTTATTTATTTATTTATTTATTTTTGAGACAGAGTCTCTCTCTGTCACCAGGCTGGAGTGCAGTGGCGTGATCCCGGCTCACTGCAACCTCTGACTCCCTGGTTCACGCGATTCTCCTGCCTCAGCCTCCCAAGTAGCTAGGATTGCAGGCATATGCCACCACGTCCAGCTAATTTTTGTATTTTTAGTAGAGCCGGGGTTTCACCATGGTGGCCAGGATGGTCTAGATCTCCTGACCTTGTGATCCACCTGCCTCGGCCTCCCAAAGTGTTGGAATTACAGGTGTGAGCCACAGCGGCTGGCTCTGTTAATTTCAAGGATTTAGTTTTTGCTTTCATTTCTCTAATTTCTTCTTAATTTCATCATTTTTCGTTATTTCCTTTTACTTTCTTTGGGTTAACTGTGCTGTTTTACTAAATCCTAGAGTCATATGCTTAGCTCATTAATTTCCATTTCTTCCTAATGCATACACTTAAGCATATACGTTCCCTTTGAATACTGATTTTGTGGCATCCCATGGAGTACTACATGTTTAAAGAGTCACCAAGGATTAAAATAAAAGAGTCACTTCCCTTCTTAACATCCTTATCCCTAATCTTACTCCACAGAGACAACTATTTTTAAAACATTTTTAGCTATTTCTTTTGGAGCCTACTGCTTTATTTCTAATTAACATGATATAGTTTCATTTCTATTTATTTATTTATTTATTTCTCCACCACATGAGCTATTTTCATTTCTTGATATTGGAATTTAAATGTGATCTACTGACTTCCTACTATGGAAGATGAGATTTGCCCCTACAGCTTTCCCCTTCCTGCATTTGTTAATAGAGCCTTGTCTCCATTTTGTAGTAAATCAATATTCAGAATTTGCATTATTATATAGATATATAGGTATAATTCACAGAAGAGCTATGTAGTATACTGTGATTACATTTCCTGTTTTGCCACCTTTTTCCTTCTAAAGGTTAACAATGGGTTTTTTTTTGTTTTGTTTTGTTTTTAGTTTTCTATTTTCTTATCACTCTTTCATCCCTAAGGCCACCTCTATAATTCAAATCTTCTCCCACTATGGTCATACACATTGGGTATTTGATTGCTTGTATCTCTTTCCCAGAGGTAAACCTCCTAGCATCCTCTGTCTGATCCTTCCAATCTGGACTTGTGCTTTATGCCTACTGTGCAGCTCCCGTCCTGGGCTTTCCCTTCACTGTCGTGCTTGGGAGTCCATCTGCCTTTTTTTTTTTTTTTTTTGAGACAGAGTCTCACTCTGTTGCCCAGGCTGGAGCTCGCTGCAACCTCCACCTCCTGGGTTCAAGCGATCCTCCTGCCTCAGCCTCCCAAGTAGCTGGGACTACAGGTGCCTGCCACCACACCCTGCTAATTTTTGTATTTTTAGTAGAGATAGGGTTTCACCATGTTGGCCGGGTTGGTCTTGAACTCCTGACCTTGTGACCCGCCCCTCTTGGCCTCCCAAAGTGCTGGGATTACAGGTGTGAGCCACTGTGCCCAGCCCATCTGCCTTTCTTCAGGGTTCATGTCACTGATTTTTTGAAGCCTGCACCTCCCCCCTTGTTAATGCTGTTATTTTGGTGGAGCACATTCTGCAGTAGCTTTCTGAGAATGGGTGCATAATATTTTGGATCACTTTATGTAATTCTTAAACATTTCTGGAATATTTTGGTGTTTTTACTCATCTGTATTATTCTGGAGATTTGTCATAATGTGCTTTCGTGTGGGTCCTTTTCCTTTATTGTCCTGGGAACTTCATAAGCCCATCCAATTTGGAAACTCATATTGTTGTAGAGTAGGGAAATTTCTATAATTCTATGATAACACTCTCGCTTTTCTTTCTCCTTTAGGTGTTTATGGAAAAGGTAGGATGAGATGTTGGACCTCCTGAATTTATCCTCTGTATCTCTTCGCCTTTCTCTCTTATTTTCCATCATCTCTGTGTGTGTTTATGTATCTTTCATCTTTAAGTCTAAATATAATTTTTCTTAGATTTCTTCTTTGATCCATGAGTTATTTAGAAGAATCTTTTATAGTTTCTAAAGTATATGTGTGCATGTTTGGGAAAGTTACTGGAAATCTTTCTATCATTGATTTTTAATTTTATTGCATTTTGATCAGATAATGTCAATATATAATTTTAAAAATACTTGTTGAATTTTCTTTTGACTTAATTTTCCTTTTTTTGTGGGGGAGTGCGGGGAGGGAGATGAAGTCTCACTCTGTTGTCCAGGCTGGAGTGCAATGGTGTGATCTCAGCTCACTGCAATCTCTGCCTCCTGGGTTCAAGTGATTCTCTTGCCTCAGCCTTCTGGGTAGCTGGGGCTACAGGAGCATACCACCACATGTGGCTAATTTTTAAATTTTTCTGTAGAGACAGGGGTCTTACTGGGTTGCCCAGTCTGGTCTCAAACTCCTGAACTCAAGTGATCCTCCCAACTCAGCCTCCCAAAGTGTTGGGATTACAAGCGTGAGCCACCATGTCCGGCCACTGATCTGTCTGTATAGTTTTGCCTCTTCCAGAACACGATATAAATGGAGTCACACAATATGACATCTCCTGGGTCTGGCTTCTTTCACCTAGAAAAAAGCACTTTAGATGAGACACATGGACATGTAGAGGGGAACACACAGTGGGGCCTATTGGAGGGTGAAGGGTGAGAGGAGGGACAGGATGAGGAAAAATAACTAGGATTAATACCTGGGAGATGAAATAATCTGTGCAACAGACCCAAGTTTACCTATATAACAAACCTGCACGTGTACCCCTGAACTTAAAATAAAATCTAAAAAAAGAAAAATGCATTTAAGATTTACCCATGTTGTTGCCTGAATCAATACTGTTTTCCTTTTTATTGCTGAGTAGCATTCTATTGTGTGGACATGCCACAGATTGTTGATCCAGTCACCTTTTGAAGCACATCTAGGTTGTTTCCAGTTTGGGGATATTATGAATAAAGTTGTTATAAACTTTTGCGTAGAGGTTTTTAGGCAAACATATGTTTGCATTTCACTTGGGTAAATACCTAAAAATTGTGTTTCTGGGTCATATGGCAAGTGTATGTTTAATTTTATAAGCCATTGTTGAATTGTTTTCCGAAATGGCCATACAATCTGCATTCCCACCCGCAAAAAGCAGGGGTTCCCATCGCTCTGCATTCTCCCCAGTCTTGGCATTGTTAGTTTTTTTAAAAAATTTTAGCCATTCTAGATATGTGGTGGTAACTCTTTGTGGTTGTATTTTACTTTTCTTAGTGACTACTGATGTTGGATTTTTTTTTCTAAAATTTATCACCTGTTTATCTTTGGAGAAGTATGTTTTCATTTAAAAAGTGTGGATTATTTCTAATTGCTCAGCTTTAAGAGTTCTTTGTATATATATTATCATCAGATGAAGCTTCTTAATGGGAAAAATCCCCCGCACTTTACTAATATGTTTCCATCTTGATCTTACCATTTTGATCTCTATGTGTGTGTGTGTGTGTGTGTGTGTGTGTGTGTGTGTGTATGTATGTGTATATATATATTCTAACTTTAATTTTAAGTTTGTTTCATAGGTAAATGTGTGCCATGGTGGTTTGCTGCACCGATCAACACATCACTTAAGTATTAAGCCATTTATGCATAGTGTTCCATTATTGGAATGCAAGCTTTTTGGAGTTGTTTATATCGTACTGCTCATGGTCATCACCGAGGTCTGATTTTTCATACAAAAAATTTGCAACCTCTGGCATAGATGGGTTAAGCCCTGCATGCATTAGCTGTTTTTCCAATGATCTTCCTCCCCTGACCCCACCCCCTTGACAGGCTCCAGTGTGTGTTGTTCCCTTCTCTGTGCCCGTGTGTTCTCATTGTTAGGCTCCCACTTATAAGTGATAAGATATGGCATTTAGTTTTTTGTTCCTTAATCACTTTGCTAAGGATCATGGCTTCCAGCTCCACCCATGTCCCTGCAAAGGACATAATCTTGTTCCTTTTTATGGCTGCATAGTATTTCGCTGTGTATACATACCACGTTTTCTTTATCCAGTCTATCATTGATAGGCATTTTGGTTGATTCCATGTCTTTGCTACTGTGAATAGTGCTGCAATGAACATACACGTTCGTGTATCTTTGTAACATAATGATCTGTAATCTTTTGGGTATATACCCAGTAATGGGATGGCTGGGTGAAATATTATTTCTGGTTCTAGATCTTTGAGGATTGCCACACCGTCTTCCTCAATGGTTGAACTAATTTACATTCCCACCAACAGCGTAAAAGCATTCCCATTTCTTCACAACCTCAACAGCATCTGTTGTTTCTTGACTTTTTAACAATTGCCATTCTAACTGGCGTAAGAAGGTATCTCATTGTGTTTTTGGTTTGCATTTTTCTAATGATCAGCAACATTGAGCTTTTTTTCATATGTTTGTTGTCTGCATGAATGTTTGTTCATGTCCTTTGCCCACTTTTTAATGGGGTTGTTTTTTTCTTATAAAGTTCTTTAAGTTCCTTGTAGATTCTGGATATTAGACATTTGTCAGATGGAGAGATTGCAAAAATTTTCTCCCACTCTGTAGGTTGCCTGTTGGCTCTGATGATAGTTTCTTTATGTATTTTAACACAAGTCTTGTATCAGATATGAGATTTATAAATATCCTTCTCCAAGTCTGTAGCTTATCTTTTCATTCTCTTAACACTGTGTTTGACAGAGCAATGTTTTGAGTTTTTAAAAATCCTATTTATAAACTTTTCTTTTGTGGGTCATGCTTTTAGTTTTACATCTAAAAACTTGTTACCAAACCCAAGGTAACACAGATTTTTCTCCTACATCTCTTCTAGAAGTTTTAAGGTTTTAGATTTTGAATTAGGTTAATGATCTGTTTTGAGTTAGTTTTTGTATAAGGCATGAGTTTTTTTACACATGGCTGACCAACCGTTTTAACAAAAAGATAAAACTTTCTTCATTGACTTGAGTTTGTACCTTTGCCAAAAATCAATTGACTATATTTGTGTCTATTTCCAAGATTTTTATTCTGTTTCATTTTTATATGTATCTATCCTTTTGCCAATATCATATGGTTAGATAACTGTAGCTTTATAATAAATTTTGAAATCAGGTAGAGTCCTCCAACTTTGTTCTTTTTCCAAATTGTTTTGGCTTTTCTAGTTCCTTTGCTTTTCCGTATACATTTTGGAATTAGTTTGTCTATATTTACAAAGAAGCTTGCTGGAATTTTGATTTTGATGTACTAAATCTGCACATCAACTGGATAAAATAGATACCTTAACAATATTGAGTCTTTCAGTCCATAAATATAGCATATCTCTCTGTTTACTTAAATCTTCTTTAATTCTTTCATTAGTGTTTTATACTTTTCAGTATACAGACCCTGCACATATTTTGTTAGATTTAAGTATTTCCGTATTTAAGTACCTATTTAAGTATTTCAATTTTGGTGCTATTACATTTGGTTGTATTGTTTTACGCATTTTAAATTTCAGTTGGTCATTGCTGTAGGTAGGAAGACATTTGGCTCTTCTATATTGGCCATGCATCCTGTGACTTTGTTAAACTCACTTTTTAGTTCTGAGAGATGTTTTTGTAGATTCTTGGGATTGTCTTTTTAAACAATCATGTCAATTGAGAATGGGGCAGTTTTATTTCTTCCCTTTCTCTTTGTGTGACTTTTATTTCTTTTCCTTTACTTACTGAAAAGGACAGGAATTCCAGTATGGCATCGAACAAATGTGGTGAGAGAAGATAGCCTGTCCTTGTTCTCATCTTATGGAGAAAGCATTCCATTTTCTACCATTGAGATTAGTTGCAGGTTTTATAGTTTTATGTATATATGTATATAGTATGTAGTGTCTTTCATAAGATTAAGGACATTCCTTTCTAATTCTAGTTTGCTGAGACTTTTTACTATAAAGTAATGCTAAAGTTTGTCAAATGCTGGCTTTAGAATCAATTGAGATGATTGTAAGGGTTTTCTTCCTTAGTTTCTTAATATCATGAATTATATTACTTGATTTTCAAATATTGAAGCAGCCTCACATTCCTGGGATGAATCCTGCTGGATTAGGATGTGTAATCCTTTTTCTATTAATATAATGCTGGGCTCAATCTGTTGAAGAAATTCGTATCTATGGTTTGATATAATAATGGTTTGCAATTTTCTTTTACTGTCTTTTGTTTCAAATTAGATTATTTCTGGCCTCACAAAATGACTTGGAGTGTTTTCCCTTCTTCTATTTGCTGGAGAAGACCGATAGATTTGTTCTTATTTCCTCCCTGAATATTGGTAGATTTCACCAAGGAAATCATCTGTGCCTGGAGTTTTCTGTGTGGGAAGGTTTTCAGTTACAATTCAATTTCTTTAATAGACATAGTGTTATTCAAGTTCTCTATTTCTTCTCAGTGAGTTTTGGTGGTTTATGTCCTTTAGAAACTTGGCCTATTTCATCTAAGATGTTGAATTTATGGAAGGTATACAGCTGTTTATTGTATTCTCTTATTATTCCTTTGATGTCAGTGAGGCAAAAAATGAAGTTCTACTCTTTTATTCTTGGTATTGTTATTTATATCTGCTCTCTTTTCTTCTTAGACTCACTAGAGGCTTATCAATTTTATTGAGTTTTTCAAAGAATCAGCTTTTGGTTTCATTGGTTTTCTCTATTGTTTTCCTGTTTTCAATTTCACTGATTTCTGTTCTCATCTTTATTATTTCATTTCTCTACTTGCTTTGGGTTTAACTTACTATTCTTTTTCCAATTCCTTAAGATAAAAACTTAGGGTACTGACTTTAGATCTTTGTTCTTTCCTAACATAAGCATTCATTGCTGTAAATTCTCTTTGAGCACTATTTTAGCTGCACTCGCAACTTTTGTTTTTATTTTCATTCAGTTCAAAGTGCTTTCCAATTTTGCTTGGGACTTCCTCTTAGACCTAGTATTATTTAAAAGTATGTTTGATTTCCGTATATTTTGAGGTTCCCCCCATTTCTTTCTGTTATTGATTTTTAGTTTAATTCTGTTATGGTCTAAGAACATACTTTACATGATTTCTATTCTTTTACATTTATCGGGGTTTCTTTTATGGCTCAGAATATGGTCCATCTCAGTGACTGTTCCATGTCTTGCTGCTGTGAAGAACATGTACTCTGTTGTTGATGTTGTTGTTGGATTGCATGTTTCCTAAATGCCATTAGGTTGGGTGGGTTGATAGGTTTGTTCAGGTTACCTATACACTTAATAATTTTCTTTCTATTTGTTTTACCAATTACTAAGACAGAAGTCTGGGCTTATCTAAGTATAATTGTGGATTTGTTTATTCTGCTTTTAAATATATCGAGTTTTGCCTCTTTTATTTTGAAGGTCTGTTGTTGTTAATATGTTGCAAACATATTTAGGATTGTTTTTCTTCTGGGAAAACTTTCTTGGAAAATTGATAACTTTATCATTAGATACTTTCCTGCTTATTTTTGATAATATTTCTTGTGCTGTAGTCTGGTTTGCCTGAAATTAGTATAGTTACTCTAGCTTTCTTTTGGTTAGTGTTTGTGTGATATATATTTCTCCATATTTTGTACTTCTATCGATGTCTTCATTTTAAAGTTGGTTTCTTGTAGACAACATATGGTTGGGTCTTGATTTTTTTCTTCTGGCCCAGTATGACAAATCCTTTTCTTTAAACTGGCTTATTTAGATTAGTCACATCTAGAGTGATTATTAATAGAGTTAGAATAAAATTTACTATTTACCATCTTGCTATCTGTTTTATTTGTTCCATTTATTCTGTATTTCTTTCCTTTTTAAATGCTTTCTCTGGGTTTATTGGAAATTTTTTTATTATTTCATTTTACCTTTATTTGATGTTATTTATACCTCTTAAATTTTTTTCTAAAAAAAAATTTTTAGCAATCATTTGCATTGAAAAACAATCTGAGTCTCCTCTTAATAGTACACCATTGACATATTGTGTATGGAACTTATTATAGCGTATCCTCAATTCCTCTCTACCATTCTTTGTGCTATTGCTGTCATCTATTTTACTTTTACATAGCTATCAATAGAGACTATACTGTTACTATTTTGTTTAAACATAAAAAGTAACTACAGTAAGAAAATAATAAATTTGATCTTAATTCTATATTTTATATGTATATGCTCTTTATTTATTTGTGTAGATTCAAGTTTCTGACCTATATTATATTCCATCAGTGAAGATCTTCTCAGCCTTTGTTGTAGAGTTGAACTGCTGCAATCCTCCTCTGTCTGCAGCCCCAGGGGCTTCCAACTCTTGTTTTGTCTCCACACTGAGCCTTCAGCAATTCACCAAAAATTTCTAGCTGAATCTTCTTATTGGCTTATATGGCACCTGATGGCATCTACATCTGCTCCAGGTAAGCAAAAATTTGGGTCCTGTTTCTCCCCACAGACAAATCTTCTCTGAAGATTTCTGGTTAGTTGTTTGCTCTTGTGACCTCAGCTCTCCAATGGAAAAGTCATTCATATGGCTATTATTAAAAAGTCAAAAAATAATAGATGCTGTTGAGGTTGTGGAGAAAAAGGAATGCTTATATATGGTTGGTGGGAGTGTAAATTAGTTTAACCACTGTGGAAAACTGTAGCAATTACTCAAAGATGTAAAGACAGAAATACCATTTGACCCAACAATCCCATTAGTGGGTATATACCTAAAGGAATATAAATAATTCTATTATAAAGACACATGCATGTGTATGTTCACTGAAGCAATATTCACAATAGCAAAGACATAAAATCAACTTAAATGCCCATTGATGATAGACTGGATAAAGAAAATGTGGTACATATACACCATGGAATACTATGTAGCCCTAAAAAGGAACAAGATCATGTCCTTTGCAGGAACATGAATGGAGCTAGAGACCATTATCCTTAGCAAACTAATGCAGGAACAGAAAACCAGATGCTACATGTTCTCACTTATAAGTGGGAGCTAAATGAAGAACACATGGACACAGGGAGGGAAACAGTACACAGTGTGGCCTATCAGAGGGTGTAGGGTGGGAGGAGAGAGAGGATGAGGAAAAATAACTAATGGGTACTAGGATTAGTACCTGGGTGATGAAATAATCTGTACAACAAATCCCCATGACACATATTTACCTATGTAACAAACCTGCACAAATACCCCTGCACTTAAAATAAAAGTTAAAAATAAAGAATAAATAATAAAATAAATTATTCATTTGTTATTGTCCAGCATTTTTCTTGTTGTAAGGGTGTGTGTGACACTCTTTCCAGCCGTCTATACCTCCACACTGAATCTGGAAATCCAATGAATCCGGTTTTGGTTTTGTTTTGTTTTGTTTTGTTTTGAGATGGAGTCTTGCTCTGTCACCCAGGATGGAGTGCAGTGGCTTGATCTTGGGTCATTGCAACCTCTGCCCCCTGGGTTCAAATTCTCCTGCCTCAGCCTCCTGAGTAGCTGGGATTACAGACAACTCTCTCCTCCCTTCCTCAACACCAACAAGCCCTACATCTGCATGCCTGATTCCTGCACCGCAACTCAGTTTTAAGTTATGACTATTTAAACTCACATTGAAGACTTGTGCCTGGTTGTGTGCTAGAAATGTCTCCTTGGCTCTAGCTGTCTTGCATCCTAGAAGGAATAAAAATCTACATAGCTGCAGAAGGCAACATAGCCCCACATGAAGGAGGTGAGATCCCGGTGTGGGAGAAGCAGGCCTGAGTGACAGGACATCGGTATCCGTCCTTGAAGATGATGAGGAAGCTGCTTTGCCGGCCCAGCATTGCCTCCATTTTAGCTGCCCATTTAAAAGGAAGGAATTCTTAAAGATAATTTCCAGATTATTACTGGAAGAAAAGGGAATTTTCATTTCAAATTTGGAGTGATGAATGGTGAAGAAAATCTTTTAAAAAATTCTCTTTATCCATGTAGCTCATTTAAAAAATGTTTTTTTCTGGACCATTAATGAAGCAGGTGTAGTGTTTTATTTATTCGCAGTGATGAACAAAGTGAATAAGGCCAGTCTGATTTTACCTGGAAACATTATGGAAAAAAAAAAAAAAAGACTCGCCTTCCAGATCAAGGGAGCTCTGCCAATGCTCCCCTCAGCGCCTCTGCATGAGTGCGGTCCTCCCAGAGCTCGCCTCTTCCCTCTGCAGTCCCGAGCTGCATTGACGCGCATGCGCCACAAGATGGAGCCTTCAAAGCGGGTCATTTCCTAGTGCTTCCTCTCCATTTCCTCCTGTGAAAAGTCAGTGTCTGGGTTTGTGAGGGTTTAGGAAAGAGAGGCAAACACAATAAAGACGAGGTGAGCAGCCACTGAGGGGAGCCACAGGATTGTCCTAAAGAAAGCTGACCTGACCTTGGCTCTCTCTCAATGAACACTGCTATCAGCGTCTCCGTGAAGGCACAGAAGACACGCTCAGCAGGTGTGCAGGTAACATAAAGCCAGAAGGGATAGTTGGTGCATTTGGATGATATCGTAAAGATTCTAAGAACTTTCAGCAGGATGAAATTGACCAGGTGAAAGTGAGCGGGAGCACATGCATAGGCGTGTCTTCGATGGAGCAGTAAAAAGAGATTTGGATGGTGAAAGAGGAGACCTGAATCTGTCCCAGACCATACTAACAATAATCATGGTGCCTGTGATGGTTATTACAATGTCATCTCACACAGCGCTTCGCAGAGTATGGTTCATGGACAGCGAGCTGGCAAACTGCTTGTTGCTTGGCCTCAACAAGATGTGGAGCTCTGGTTAGAGTGTCAATGGACATTATGACAAACTTCATCACATTGTTTAGTACAGCTGAATAAGCAAAACTTTCCCGAAGGAAGCAAGGCATCAATCTACCTTCTGGCTTGAATTCCTCAACTTGCAGAGGACCTGCCCTGAGAGTGGTGCTAAAATTTGAAGGCTCCTCTGTGTCCGTACTAAGTACTTAATACTGATTGTGGTAAGTACTTCAAATGCATCTTTGTATTTGTAGAGACATGGTGTACTTTGAGCTAGTGTAGTGGAATGGTTAAGTACATACATCTGGACCAGACTGCTTCGGTTCCTTCATTTGATGGATAACAATACAGAGGGTTGTCGTAGTGAAGGTCGGAAGTATAGTGCATGTGAAGACACCATGTTTCCTGGCACATCGCATGTGCTCAGTAAAAGGAAGCGAGTAATAATGTGTTTCTCCTCAATAACTCTTTGAGGAAAGTGCTGTTGATACCTGATTTTATTAATGAGGAACTGATCTGAGTTTCAATGAAGCAAAATAAATTCCTGGAGTCACGCAGTTCTTAAAGGCGGGATCCAAGACTATAAACCAGGGATTTTCTGACTCTAAATTTCAAACAAATGATTATCCATTATAGAACACTGCCATTTCCTGATTGAACTGGATCAGTGGCTTTTAAGTTTTTTGATCAAAACTCAGTTATGGTCATAATCTATACACACACATACTTGTGTATCTAAATCTGAAACATAAGTTTTATGTAATACTTGTCTTTCATATGTGCAATGTACTCCGATACTTTCTACTGTATTTTATTCAGTTTTTAAAGAAAGCTGGGGTTGACTGTCTTAGTCCGTTCAGGCTGATATAATAAACATACCATAGACTGGGGTGGCTTAAACAACAAACATTTATTTCTCACAGCTCCAGAGGTTGGGAAATCCAAGATCAAGGCACCAGAAGATTCAGTGTCTAGTGAGGGTCTGCTTCCTGGTTGAAATATAGCACTTTCTCACTGAGTTGTCCCATGGTGGAAGAGGCAAGGGAGCTCTCTGGGGTCTCTTTCATGTGGGCACTAACACGGTTCATGAGGGTTCTACCCTCATGACCCAATCACCTCCCAAAGACCCCATGTCTTAATGCCATCATATTGGGGATTACGACCTCAATATATGAATTTGGAAGTTCGGGGACACAAGCATTTAGTCCACAACAGTGACCCACTTAAATTGATTTCATGGCCCATGAATGAGCTATATAACCCATGACTTGAAAATATGTACCAGCAATTTCTACAGACTCTTTCATTCTAATGTTCTCTGATTCTCCTAAAAACCAAAAATACAAAAAAAGCTTTCAAATCCAATTCCCTTAGTCCAGAACAGAAGACTGACTTGGGAGCAGTACATGTGAAAAAGAAGTAAGGATTTTATCCCAGGTCGATACGTGAAAACGCTGCAATGTGGGGACAAAAAACTCATCTGTAAGGCTCCATCAGGGATCCTGCATTTCCTCCTGGGAATCATATTTTAAGAGGAATTAACAACCTAGACTGTGTTCAGAGAAGGACAGTGAAGGTGGGGAAGGATCTGAAATTATTTAAGAAACCAAGAATGTTTAATATGACTTTAAGGAAGAAGGGTCTCTAAATAGTTTATATGTATATATATGTGTATATATATGTATATATGTGTGCGTGTATATATGTTATGATAATAGGTCTCTGAGTTAGTAGAATAATTTTTCAGCATTAAATAGGTCTTGGTCCATCTGACATGGTATTTTGTATAAAACTTATGTTGCTTGTGTTTTTAGATTTTGGTGTCTACAGTGAGAATCCTGTAAAATGATTATGATTGCACCTCCCTCCTGTGAGAGGCTGTGAAATGCAGGCAGGAAACAGCCCCTCCCAGGTTAAGCGGAGGAGCTCTGAAGCTTGGCGTTGGCAGGATTTTTGCCCAGCTTCAAAGGGATTTGAAGGGTGGTGACAGGCTCCAGCCGGGACTGCGCCTCGGAATGCAGACGCTTCTCTGCCTAGAACCTGGCCCGGCCCTATGGGAAAGCCCCGGTTCTCGGCGGCACTGAACTGGTAAAAAGCACTTGCCGTGGGTTCCCTCCCCTTCTCCCCCCCTCCCTGGCCATGGGAGTCAGGAAAACAGGCAGTGAAAAGCTTTAACAGTTCCTTTCCAGTTTACCACGGGGGGCCCCAAGGAACGCCTGCAGCTGGAATTCCCCAGGAGACCGGGAGCTGTAACAATAGAGGTCTGCACTGTGGTTGCCGAGGGAGGGCTTCTTGTTGGAGTGGGTCGCGGCAGATTTGTTAGTAGCTTATTAAATTCAGGAAGGAAAGGGGAGAGAGAAGTTGAGTGTGACTCAAAGCTTACTTGGTTGGGAAACCTGGGAGCAAAACGGGGCCACCAAAACAAAGTGGAAAAATTGCAGTTGCATAAGTTGTGGGGAGAAAGGATAAATACTTTTGATAGTACTATGTTTGTGGCTTTGAGTTGGGGCTGTGTCTGGGAAGTTTCGAAATGAAGCTGGCGTAGTTAAAATATATTAATCTTGGCCAGGTGCGGTGGCTCACGCCTGTAATCCCAGCACTTTGGGAGGCCGAGGCGGGCGGATCACGAGGTCAGGAGATCGAGATCATCCTGGCTAACATGGTGAAACCTCGTCTCTACTAAAAATACAAAAAAAATTAGCCGGGCGTGGTGGCGGGCGCCTCTAGTCCCAGCTACTCGGGAGGCTGAGGCAGGAGAATGGCGTGAACTCGGAAGGCGGAGCTTGCAGTGAGCCGAGATCGCGACATGGACTCCAGCCTGGGCGACAGAGCAAGACTCCCTCTCAAAAAAAAAAAAATATATATATATATATGTATATATATATATACACATATACATATACATATATATATACATATACATATATATGTGTATATATATATATAAATCTTGCTGCTCAACCTTCTACTACCCAATGTTAAATCCAGACACTTGGGTAACCTTTGATCATATTTGAGACTGAAGTGGCTCTTAGAGATACTGAAACTTCACTGTAGTCCCGGATAGCATATTCATTCATTCGCTGGCTGTTGGCAGCTCATACTGAGGTTAACTCTTAGAACAGAATTATCATATTTATTTTTGGTAGTTCTTTCAAGTTCTTTCAGTAGACTTAAACAGGTTAGTGAGTTTTGGTTTTTTAAGCACCTAACACAGTATGTGGCACATAGTAAGTACACACACACAAATACATACATACATACATATATATAATTGTTTTTGAGATGAAGTCTCACTCTTTTGCCCAGGCTGGAGTGCAGTGGTGTGATCTTGGCTCACTGCAACCTCCATTTCCTGGGCAGCAATTCTCCTGCCTCAGCCTCCCGAGTAGCTGGTGTTACAGGTGCGTGCCACCATGCCCGGCTAATTTTTGTATATTTTTAGTAGAGATGGGGTTTCACCATGTTGGCCAGGCTGGTCTCAAGCTCCTGACCTGAAGGATACACAAAAATACTGAGTCAAAGAAAATGCTAGATGCAGGAAAGCCCATCCAACGCAGCTCCTTACTTTGCAGATAAGTTAACCATAGCCAAGGGAGGTGAAAAGACTTCCAGCTGGAATGGGATCAGACTCAGATTTCCAGACGGTCAGCCATAGATTTCCCCACTGCACCATCCTGCCCCCTGCTGCTTGACTTGTCAAGAAACAGTAGGTGTTTCAAAAGGCAGGGGCTCTTCGAGAATTTCTTGTTCTTTATAGTTGACGTTCTAAGATCATATTTGAAGGAAATTTACTTTTTGTGTGTTCCGCTTCACAAAGAATACATTTTCTGCATTGAGGAGAAAACCAAGCAGATTGCATTCTGCTCTAAACATTAAAACCAAGAGATCACAATTTGATAGCCTAAAACAAAATATCCTGATTTAAAAAAGGATTCAAACAGACATTTCTTAAAGAAGACATACAGATGGCCAACAAGTACATTGTAAGATGCTCAACATCACTGACCCTCAAAGAAATGCAAATCAAAACCACAATGAGATGTCATTTCACACGTGCTGGGATAGCTATTTCAAAAAAAACAGAAGACAGCAAGTGTTGGTGGAGATGTGGGGAAACTGGGATCCTTGTATATTGTTGGTGGGAATGTGAAATGGTGCAGCAGCTATGGAAAACAGTGCAGAGATTCCTCAAAGAATTAAAAATACAAAACATCTCATGTATCCTATAAATATATACACCTCTGTACCCACAAAAATTAAAAATTAAAAACAGAACTAGCAAGCCTATTACACAGCATATACCCAAAGGAATTGAAATTAGGGTCTTGAAGAGATATCTGTACTCCCATGTTCATAGCAGCATTATTCACAATAGCCAGGAAGTGAAAACAACCTAAGTGTCCACAAATGGAGGAATGGATAAAGAAAATGTGATCTGTCTATCATCTATCTATCTATCTATCTATCTATCTATCTATCTATCTATCTATCATCTATCTATCTATCTATCTATCTATCTATCTATCTATCTATCTATCTATCATCTATCATCTATCTATCTATCTATATCTATCTATCTATCTATCTATCTATCATCTATCGATCTATCTATCTATCATCTATCGAATACATGACTACTATTCAGCCTTTAAAAAGAAGGAAATCATGCTCTTGCAATAACATGGATGAACCTGGAGGACATTACGTTAAGCGAAATAAACCAGACACAGAGGGAAAAATACTGCATGATTCCACTTATGTGAGGGCTTCTAAAGTAGTCAAACTCATACAAGCTGAGAGCAGAATGGTGATTGCCAGGGGATGAGAGGAGGGGAAATGGGGAGATGTTGCTCAAAGTGTATCAAGTTTCAGTTATGCAACATGAGTATGTTCTTGAGATCTGCTGTGTGACACAGTGGCTATAGTTAACAATATGGAATTTTGCACTCTAAAATTTATTAAGACGGTAGATCTCATGTTAAGTGTTCTTACGACGAAAACAAGCAAAACAACAAAGACACACAGGAGACTTTGGGAGGTGTTGGGTATGTCTATTACCTTGATTGTGGTAATAGTTTATTGGTGTATGCATATGACATCATCAAATTGTAAATATTTACGGTTCCTTATACAGCACGTCCTCTAATAATGTCGTTTCGTTATAATGTTGATGAGGAAAAAATAATATATTCCCAGCCAGGGCCACTGTCTGTGTGGAATTTGCATGTCCCCCCATATCTGTGGGGGTTTTCTCTGGGTCCTCCGGTTTCCTCTCACAACCCAAAGCTGTGCACATTAGGTGAACTGGCATGTCTACATGGTCCCAGTGCAAGAGTGTGGGTGTGTGTGAGTGTGCCCTGCCATGGGATGGTATCCTGTGGAAGGGTGGGTCCTACCTTGTGCCCTGAGCTGCTGGATATGCTCAGCCACCTGCGACTCTGAACTGGAACAAGCGGGTTGAAAAATGAATGAATGAATGAATGAAAGTTACGGGTTGGAAAATGAATGAATGAATAAAAGTTACAGGTTGGAAAATGAATGAATGAATACAAGTTGATTGTAAAAAAAAAATTGTAAAATCTGCGACAATCATACAAATGCATGACAATAAACAATGAAGTGTTTTGGGAGCCTGTTATATTTGTGATGGTTTTCAAATGGCTGAGGTGGGAGGAAGTGCTCCTGACAATTTACGCTTTGCAAACACTTATTCCTTGATTTAACCCACCACCATTACGACCATTGTGACTTGCTGATTTATCAAAAATTGGATAAATATTTTACTTGTTTTTATTAATCTTTCTCAAGTGTATATTTCACATTTATTTCAATGGCCAATATTAGGAGTGTTGTAGTCTTTATTTAGAAGTTTGGTGATGTTTTTGTGACTAAAAATATGCTGTAGGAACTTGACTCTTGTTTGTATCAATCAACTTATGGGAAAATTGGTTTTGTTATACGTTGCTTTGCTTGAAGTTGCAGTTTCCAAGAAATTATCAACAATATTAAGTGAGGACTTACTATATATCCATTATGCCTCAATAAAACTGTTTTTTTTTTTTTTTTAATTTGAGACCTTTACCCGGGGCCTTGGTGACCAAAATTAAGGCCATGAGGACATTGAGTGATTTGATACATGTATCACCCTCCCAGGCCCGTCTCCCTGGGCTGCCTGCACTGTGCAGTGCCCAGTGCCCAGCTGCGCTTGGCCTAAATAAGGGTTTATGTGGTTATTGAAACGATGAATAAAAAGTAGAAAGAATACGTGCTTACTGATGGTTGTCACTGTACAAAAGATAAATGGCTTGTGAATTCTTGGAAGTCATTTTTGTTCTGTTTCTTTGTTTCAGGTTCATATTCTAAAGAGAGCAGGCACTGAGCAAACGTTTGTTGAACTGAACCAATCTGCTCGTTATGGGGACGTGACCTCCACTTCATCATGTCAAACTAAACAAACACATACTTCTCCAGACAAATATTGAAACTGGTGAACTTCAAAATAAGGTAAAAAG
This sequence comes from Hylobates moloch, assembly GCF_009828535.3. NCBI lineage: Eukaryota > Metazoa > Chordata > Mammalia > Primates > Hylobatidae > Hylobates > Hylobates moloch. The sequence continues at coordinate 45,080,928 of NW_026652284.1, read as the reverse complement.
CTCCTATGTTTCCATGCCTCGTTATATGCTACAAAAAATCGAATGATAAGAACAAGAACAAAGTAGGTTATTTTGTTTGCTATTTAACTTGTGCGCAGGTCTTCACAGAATGAGAGGCATAGCAATACTCATGACCCCAGGCTAGTTCTGTTCTTTGCCAGTGTGTGGTTTGGGAGTTCTGTGAAGTGTTTGCAGTTGCTACTAATAATCCAGGTGACATGGCAAACATTGCCGTTCCCTTGGTCCAGCACAAATAGAGGAGGGTTCACTCATAGGCAGCATCTGAGCAACAGGCTCACCAGACATCAGCCTCTTCACTCTGACTCTTCCGAGCTCCAGCTGTCTTCATTAAGATATTCTGGAAGCAACTGAGGAGTTTCTACAAACGTTTTGGAAATTACAAGTAAAATATATGTGTTTTCTTTTCTCCTTGCCTTTTTTATGGGGCGTGATAACGAAAATTTAAGTTTTTGTAATTAGGCTTTTTAAAAGGGAGGAGATCTTTAACTTTTATTTAAATGTGGAAGATTGCTTAATGGTATGGAAAATATGCCAAAGATGGTAAAGCAAGCAGGGAAGGCCAGAGCTAAATAACTTTGTGTCTTGGTTGCTGTGGGGAAGGTGAGTGAACCATTTTTCCTGTGAGGCATTTTTGCAGATATGTGTAAGGTATTGTAGCTTTGAGAGGGAGTTTGGACAAATGTCCTTATGGCCTGTACACGTGGGCTATGTATAGGACTCGTGATTTGATCTTTAAGGCCTGGGGAAACCCCTGGAGGGGTAAACAGAAGAATAGTATGATCCCTCTTAGGCTTTCCAGAGGAGAGTGGGTCACGTTAGGGCAGGACTGGCTGGAGGCACGGAGACCAGTTAGGAGGCTATGGAGACAGTCTGATAAAGGGTGACTATTAGAGACTGAGAAAGGACACAGCAAAGAATGTAAAAGGAGTGTGGAGAAGATGAGATGGAGTGGCGACATATTTAGAGACTCAGTCCCCAACTGGGAGAAGGAGAAGTTTAATATGACTCTGTGGTTTCTAACTCAGATGATATTAATTTTTCATATTGTTGAGACTACAGTTTTTCATGTTGAATTAGTAACTGTTAAGCCACAAACATATTTGCAGCTGGCAGAATGTAGCTCAAGAGGAGACGCTTCAGGGCATCATGGCAGGAGCTTGGGCTGTGGAGGCTGGGGTGGGTCTGCGTTTGAACCCAGCTCCTCCTAGGGGCGTGACTGCAGCCAAGCACCTCAGAGTTCCTCTTGATGTGAGGGTTGGGACCTCCATCCCCCAGGATTTTTGGGGATGGGGAAGTTGGGTGAGATATTCTAAGTGAACACACTCTGAATGTCAGCTATCACTTTTTTCTCAGCAGGTCAGGTGGAAGTTTGTTTTCATTTCAGTTAAGGTACAGGCTGTTTTGACTGCGGTGCAGGCATTCACATGCCGGCTGCTAGAAAGCTGGAGCTGGAAGGAGCATCGGGGCCTGCCGAGTCCTCCCTTCTCATGTGTGGATGTGGATGTGGAGGCAGGCCCTAAGTCTTAGTGTAGGTGCCGACGGTGCAGGTGAGAAGCCCCCTGGTAACTCACTCAGCGCTGAGTCTGCTCTTCCACACTCTCCAACATGACGTCATGGTTTATAAGTGAGAAGCAGGTCACAGGTCCCTAAGGTTTCTGCGAGGGAGGCAGCATTGCGCAGTGGTTCAGAACAACTGCTGCACGGGGTGAACCCGTGCAGCTTCTCTCACCTAAGTTTCTGTTTCTATATCTGTAGGTTGGGAATAACGCTGTGGCTGTGTAAGGCCACCACATACAGTGCTTAGCACATTGTGAGCACTCAACGTAGAAACAGATCTTATTTGCTCTAGGTCTGACAGGCCAATGTCATCCAAGCAGGGAGACCCACATGGCCTGCAGCACATTTAGGGCCATCTCTATGTCAATAGCATCCAATGGCTTTAAGTGGGGCCTGGACTGGAGCCTCCATGTTGGGGGTGCAGGCAGGGGACTTGCTCTCTTGCTCCCCTCGGCATTGGAGACAGGTGCCACTTTGCAGGCTCAGGGGGTGTGACGCAGGATCTGGATACTAGGGAGATCACAGCCAATGGGGAAAGGCCACACAGTGTAAATGGGTGGAAGTGGGGGATATGTTGGAGGGGGGTCACTGGATGAGCCACCCTGGGACATTGATTCCTCAGAAGGGGATGTCAGTCTGACCCTATACACTGAAAAAGCAAGTCCATCAAACCTTCTACTACTAGAGCTTCTTAACTAAATCCCTAGTAAACCTCCTTACTTCATTTGGTAAATTCAAAATTAATGGCATAATACTTTCACAAGAATATACCACGAAATCATTTTCCTTCTTTTTGGCCAGAGTTTACTTGTTTTAGATTTTAAACTCAGATTCCAAGTAAACAAAGTGATTGTTTAAATTACTTGTCATTGACCCCACAGCAATGGGTGTTTAGTTTCTGTTTATATTTACTTAGTATCTTGGAACCATTTAATAGCAACATAACAGAGCAAAAACAGCAGCCTTAGAAACTTGTATACACAATCAAGACCCGGGCATTACCATGGTTGAAGGATTCCTTCAGTACAAGGAAATACTAGAGAAGTTTGGCAGGCATGGCTTAACTGGCCAAGTCATAGAGAAAGTGAACATCACAGATGGTCAGCTTGTAAAAAAGTGAGTTGTGGCTTTTCAGATGATTAACTGGCAGGGTGTGCAAACTTTTGCCGTTGGATTATTTTATTCTAGGTTGACTCACTTAAAGAAGAATTTGAATCATTATTTAACAGAAAAAAGACCAATAACAAGCATTATTGCTGGAACATTCTATGGGTAGTAGACTGCTTTCTATACATGATTGGTGAAAATTGTATTTCAATTAATTATATATCCTGATAATATATGAATTAATACTGTGATATCATGCATACAATAGCAATACTGAATGGAAATATAGCAAAACAGAAATGAAAATAATTTTGTTTTTCCTTGAGAAGGTATTTCAAATTTTTATAGTATTTCAGGGACATTAACATAAATGTCACTTATCACAACAAAGTACCTTAGCTACAAAAGGTATATGAAATTGACTGTCAAATGAATAGATGGTCCCCAAACTTGTCTAGAGACAGATGAGATCCTGACAGTTAAAATTAAGTAATTTAAAGTGAATCAACCTTTAAAAACTCAGCAGCTTTGCTATTACTCAAATGACAGAAACTCAGAATTTAAAATTTCATGTCATAGCTATGTTCACATGTGAAACTAGTGAATATGAATATGGGAGCAACATTTTTCATTAAAAAAGTAAAGACTGATCAATGATTGCTTTTATTAAATTGCGTGATTCACATCTGAAGCTACTTGACATTTCAGAGAATGCATGCCTGAGGCTGTAATAACATTTGGTATATAAACCAGTCTGTAGAATAAGTTAAAAGAAATATTTTAAGTAGGCAGGGTGCAGTGGCTCATGCCTGTAATCGCAGCACTTTGGGAAGCTGAGGTGGGTGGATCACCTAAGGTCAGGAGTTTGAGACTAGCCTGGCCAACAGGATGAAACCCCGTTGCTACTAAAAATACAAAAATTAGCCGTGTGTGGTGGCAGGTGCCTGTAATCCCAGCTACTCAGGAGGCTGAAGCAGGAGAATCAATTGAACCTGGGAGGCAGAGGTTGCAGTGAACCGAGATGGTGCCATGGTACTCTAGCCTGGGTGACAAGAGCGAAACTCCGTCTCAAAAAAAAAAAAAAAAAGAAATATTTTAAGTAATATTAGGGTTGGTGAAGTATTAGTATAAGTTTATAACTATCACGTAAGATTTCAACATTAATTGATCAAAAAAAATTTTTCTAGCAGGTGCTAGATAGATAGATGGCATCTTCTTTCACATAAAAGAGCAAAGCAGTTTTCCAAAGGTCTTTGAAATTTCCCAGGGAGTTCTGTGCAAAGACCACGGAGACAGGTGAATGCCTTCTATTTCTACAGGCTTTACCCTGAATGGATAATGCAGTTGCTGGTCAACCAGGCAGGCCATATGGAGTCACCCTTTACTGAGGTCCCTGGTAGGCCCAAGTCCTACAACACTCAAAGATGTCCCAGTAATGACTGTAGACTCTTACTCTTAACTTTACATCCTATTATCTGTCCCTTAAGCCTAAATCAGCTCTTCAGAGAGAGAGAGAGGAAAACATAATTTGTTTCCCCCCACACCCCAGAGCAGAAGAGTCAGCCCTCGGGGTCTGCTTCCTGGTCTCAGGCTCCACTCTGGCTGCTGGTGGCTTCCTAAGGAGATCTGAGATTGGGAACAGGCTGAGAGGGAGGAGGTCCTAGGGCTTCTTGTTCCCTTGACCACACAGGAAATTCCTCAGAGACATGCTCACTCTGTTATGGGCTCCTCAAAGACAGCCTCTCTCAGAAGGAAAGCCTGGCAGTGAGTGGAGGGCAGCGAGTCAGGGACCATCTCATCTTGTCTGCTCAGTTACCTCCCTGGGTGCCCATGTCCATATATGTGATGTAGATAAAATATCTCCCTTGCAGAGGTGCTTGATATTTATGAGGCCAGCACAATTTGAATGGCTTACAAGTGTCAGCTATTATTACTATTTTTGTGTGTGTGTGTGTGTGTGGTTTTTTTTTGTTTGCAATGGGGTCTTGTTCCTCCCAGGCTGGAATGCAGTAGTGAGATCATAGCTCACTACCGCCTTGAATTCCTCAGCTCAAGTGATCCTCCTCCCTCAGCCTCCTGAGTAGCTGGGATTACAGGTGCACCCCACTGTGCCTGACTGATTTATTTTTTATGTTTTGTAGAGATGAGATCTTATTATGCAGCCTAGGCTGGTCTCAAACTGCTGGGCTCAAGTGATTCTCCTGCCCCCGCCTCCCAAAGTGTTGGGATTATAGGCATGAGCCACCATGCCAGGCCTACTATTTGTTTTTGACAACCAAAATCTTCACACCTTGGCCCTAAATCTCAATACATTTGTCTAGCAAATGGAAATAGCAACAAAGGACTAATCCGTGTCAGCAGAAATGTTGGCTATTTCATTAGAAATGTGAGTAAACTCATCCCAGGAGCTATTTCAAGTTATGCTGGTGTGAAAGACCGCTGCGGAGTTGTTGCCCAACTCAGATATCCTCTGGGTGGCACTCGGCAGCCTCCATCTCTGTCCTGATATTCATGATCCCGGAATTGTCGGGACTGGTCAGCACAGCGGACAGATGCCATTACAGTGGTGGTCTTCAGCCTCTGGAGGGCTTTCTTAATGTAAGCTTTTTTACTAGAAGGCTTTCCCTCTTTGGTCATTGCAGGGTCTGAGGATGACACTGAAATGAATGTCACCAATTATGGGTGCGTACCGGGTGCAGGTACTGAGCTCATTTCATGCAGAGGGGTGGGTGAGGACTCTGGAGCCAGGGCTTGGGCTGGAAACCTAGATCGAGCACTTCACAGTGCAAATGTGGGCGAGTGACCAAGCTCTGTACAACGAAGTTTCCTCTGGATAAAACACAGAGAGTGGAAGTACTGAGCTCGGAGGGTTGTTGTGACAATAAAAGGTGTTCAGTAAGTGTTCGCTGTTGCCACTGTCTCATGGCACCTTCATGATGTCTTGGTGATTGTTTCAGTCCCCTTTCACAGATGACAAAAACAGGCTCATAGAAGCAGTGGACTCTGTGACACACACTGAATAAGCAGAGAGGCCGTGCCTTGGGGTTAGAGAAAAATTGCAGCTGTTTCCACTCCGAACCTGAGAATTCTGTTTTTTCCTAGTTACCAATACATTTTGAGAAAGCCAATTTTATTGGATTTAGAGGCCCAGCTCACCTGATTGATTCCTTGTGGTGGGAGATGTGAATTTCCTAGTCCAGTCTCTTTGAGGATTGAAAGAGCTCGGTAAAAAGCCAGCAGAGTTGGCAAGGTTGTTGATTTCAATAACCTGTGGGCACACATCTGCAGGAATTACAGGTGCACCCCACTGTGCCCGACTAATTTATTTTTTATTTTTTATTTTTTCTAGAGATGATATCTTACTATGTAGCCTAGGCTGGTCTCAAACTGCTGGGCTTAAGTGATTCTCCTGCCTCCACCTCCCAAAGTGTTGAGATGATAGGTGTGAGCCACCATGCCCGGCACAGAAGCTGAGAATCCCAGCTTCTCAGAGAGAAGGTGTGAACAGATAGGAGTGTGTCAGTGGGATGGGATTTATGGGCAGCAGAGACAGAGAGTTTCTGTGGGGCATGTGCTCTTAGGGATGTCCTGGAGAGAAGTATGCTACCTGTGATCTGCTCAGTGTGCAAGGTCCAGGAAGACAGATGGGCCAGCCATGGAGCTGAACAGCAAGTAGCAAAACCTTAGCTGGGGCTGGGTGTGGTGGCTCATGCCTGTAATCCCAGCACTTTGGGAGGCCAAGGTGGGCAGATCAACTGAGGTCAGGAGTTCGAGACCAGCCTGGCCAACAGGGCGAAACTCCGCCTCTACTAAAAATACAAAAAAATTAGCCTGGTGTAGTGTCATGCGCCTGTAATCCCAGGTACTCAGGAGGCGAAGGCAAGAGAATCACTTGAACCCAGGAGGTGGAGGTTGCAAAAACCAAAAACCTTAGCTGGCCCAAAGCCCTTTATACTGGTCCATTTGCTCTTAGAGATCCACCCAGACACCAGGATTGCCTCACCCTGCCATAGAGGGGCATGATGAGAGAAAATCCACAAAGTTCATCAATAGCCCACATGTGGTTAGGGTATGTGAGAAGCAAGGCCCTCACTGTTACTCCCTGGGGGTGGAGAGCGGGGCTTAGGGGGATCTGGGTTCTGACTGGCCTGGTCTGTCATCAGATTTACTTCGTACATTAGACTTTTAGGGATGCTGGAACAAAGCACCACAGACTGTGCGGCTTGAACAACAGACAATGACTGTCTCACAGTCTGGAGGCTGGTTGGCTGAGATCAAGGTGTCGGCAGGGTTGGCTCCTCCTGAGGCTCTGGGGGAGACTCTGTCCAGTCCTCTCCCCAGCTCTGCAGGTTTGCTGGCCATCTTTGACGTTCCTTGCTTGGGGGAGCATCACTCCTGTCTCTGCCTTCATCTTCACACTGGTGTTCTCCCTGTGTCTGTGTCCAAATTTCCTCTTTTATAAGGACACAGCCCAGCTGGATTCGGGGCCCACCCCACTCCAGGATGACTCTGTCTTAGCCAATCACATCTGCAAGGATTCTATTTTTCAAATACGGTCACATCCTGAGGAGCTGAGGGTTGGACTTCAACATATGAATCTGGAGTGGAGCTGGGGGAAGTGGTGGCGAAGCTGGGGGTTGGGGCACAGTTCAACCCTTAACATCTTCCTTTTTCTTAAGAATAATCTTCAACTTCTCTCCACCCCAAACTTAATCAGTGTCGTCCTGATAAGAGAGGGAGATGGGAAGACTCAAAAGCCTGCTTCAGAAGGCAGTGAGCTGACCCCAAGCTATTCTAGAAGTAGGTGAGGGTTAAAGTTTAATGATAAGCCTTCTGTGTTGACTCCTTCCAAATCACTCAAAGGGCAGCTCACATTTTTGGGGCTGTGTCATCTGAGGAGAGTGAAGGACCTCGCAGGGTAAAGCCCCGCCCCTCCCATTTCCTTCTCCCCCAGGAAGGAGTGGCTAGAGGAACGGGCCAGGCAGGTCAAAGCCATCAGATTTTAGAATCTCTACCTGGCGGCTCTCTCCTTCCAGCTGCTTCTCTGAGGGTTGTCTTAGTGGGTTAGTTCTTTTTCTCCAGCAGTAGCTGTGGTTTTGTAACCTGAGGCTGGCCAAGGAGAGCTGTAGATAGTGGCTCCCAGCTGAGCTCAGCACCACTGCTACCACCAGACCCTGAGCCTCCATCCCAGTCGTTTGGAAGTGAAAGAAAGGTAAAAGATATTTAATGCTTACGGATTATTCACAAAGGGCTCAAACCAACAACTAGTAACCCAGAGACAAAAATACTTTAAAGTGTGCTAAGTTAGAAATCACTAAAAGGTCGGATGATACCCAGGCCCAAGGTGTGCTGTGTGGAGCCAGCTGAGGCAGGCGGTGAGGTGAGCCACGAACTCTGAACCTCCCTGGTGGCAGGGAGCCTGGTGTGGGGTCTGGAAAATAGAGCCAATCAATTCACTTGGAAGTCCTGGCTGCGGTTCTGGGCTCACCCTGAACCCTGGGTGTTCCCTGATGTTCCTATAGCTGATTTCAATACTCAAGTCACTGTAGTTCAAAGGGCAATTTGACTTTTGCTTGTCCAAAGAAAACTTTTGAAAGAAAAACTCTTCAATATAGGCAACTATTTTGTCTCTTTTCACCCAAATGCCTATTTGACATGTTTGTCAGTATCTCAGTCGCAGAATGTGCACTGTTATCCGTCAGCTAAGGGCTTTCATTATATTCTGGTAAATGGGCCAGTTTAACCTGGGCATCAGTATCTAGGCATCTTTTTTACAGTCTCAGAGCCTGATATCTTTCAGTAAACTACAAAAGGCTTTATTTTCAAAGCATAATTCAAAGCTTATCAAAGTCACAGGAATTTTACTTATTATTATGAGACTTCCTGAGGAAAAGTAAACTAAAAATATAGGTAAGCAGGCTTCTAGAACTTTATTTTTTAGCAGGTGGGATGGAGAAGAAAAAAATACTCCTACTGGTTTTGAGGTCATTATTTTTTCAGTGTAATGGACTTTAAAAGCAATAAGCAATAGGAAGCTGGACCTCACTTTGTAGGTTCAGGGAAAAAAGAATCACCTTTCTTTTGTGTGGTAGAAAACCTCCTGTAAACGCATAGATTTGAGACCGTGTAACAGAATTCTGGGGTCCTGTAAATGCATAGATTTGAGACCGTGTAACAGAATTCCGGGGTCCTGTAAATGCATAGATTTGAGACCATGTAACAGAATTCCGGGGTCCTGTAAATGCATAGATTTGAGACCGCGTAACAGAATTCCGGGGTCCTGTAAACGCATAGATTTGAGACCATGTAACAGAATTCCGGGGTCCTGTAAATGCATAGATTTGAGACCGTGTGACAGAATTCCGGGGTCCTCTGAAGCATTTCTGTAAAATTTATGGAAGAAATGCTTGTGATTGGTGTGATCTGTGATTACTTCATTGTATCAGGCTTTGTGTATACATCCAAATGATTTACTTTCTTGTTTATGTGTGTGTGTGGTTAGGGGAGGTAGAGGGAGATTTGTCTCTAGCCTAATGCCTGGCACACAGTAGAAGCTTCTCTCAGATAATTCTGGCTTCAAACAAAAGCAGCATGAAAAACAGACACATATATTTCTTTCTCATTAGGAAATGTGAATATATAGTCCAGGGCTGGTATGGTGGACCTACAGTGCTAAAACCACACTCTATTTTTCCATTCTGCTGTGATTGGCTACCATTCCCATGGTCACCTCATGGTCCATGAAGGCTGCTAGAGCTCCAGCTGTTCAACCATTCTAGGACAGGAAGGAGGAAAAGGGGAGAAAAAGGGGACCCCTCTCTATTCATGAGTCTTACTGAAGGTACCACATAACACTACTGTTTCCAGCTCAGTGGTTGGAACAGTGACATGTGACAGGTGGCTGCAACAGAGACTGGGAAATATGCATGGATTAGGGAAAAAAGTCAGAATCCTTTTATTAAAAAGAAGGGAAGAATACATTTTGAGAGACAGCTAGCAATCCCTGCTACACTGCCCAAAATAATGTTTGTTGAATTGAATTGGATCAATTGGCCAGAACTGGTGGTGGTGTTCTTGAGTTATTTTGTTCTTGAGATATTTGGAGGTACGTTGTTGAAGATATTTTATCTTCCTCCTTGAAAAATGGAGTAGGATGTTTCTGTACCTTTAGTGTGATAAGTGTGGGACTTGATAGAGAGAATGCTGACATAAGTACATCTTCAGCTGACACCAACTTACTCTGGGCAAGGACATTAAGACGCTTGTGCTCTTTTATCCTAAGGAAGTTGGGTGTGAACGCGAATGGTGTGAGACAAATGCTTTCAAGTTCCATAGTATGTGCCAGGCACATTGTAAGGTGAAAATGAAGTGCTCTGGTGATGAATGAGAACAATCTGAGGATCTTATCTCTCCAGTTTCCTCCACATAGTCACTACAGGGGACAAAATCTGGAGAAGCCTCCAGTTCCCTCGTGAATTTGGAAATCATTGGCATTATAAATGGTTACACCACTTGTTTTTTTGTATGACCAACCAACAATAAGTTATTTAACATTGCTAAGCCTCAGTTTCCTCATCATTAAAATGAGAATAATAAAAATCCCTATGTTCTGGGGTTGCTGTGAGGATTTTTAAAAATACATGTAAAGAGCTTTGCTCTGTGCCTGGCACATACTAAATACTCAGTAAATATTAGCTGTTCTGATTAATAATGCAAAAAAGAGCAGAAGAAAAATGCCCGAAGTTACGTTCCCAGGAGAACAAGTCCTGGTTGGATGATTAAGCAATTATAGGAAGATTATGTGTCAGTTAGAAGTGGGGAGCAGTCGTGGAGGGCCTAGGAAGGCAGAAAACAGACGAAGGCCAGCCCACCTGTCTGCCCACTCTGACCAAGAGGCCTTCTCAGTGAATTGGTTTGGATTCTTGGGGTCCCAAGGGAAAGGCTTTCTCAATTGTAGATAAAAGTACACATGGCTATATTAGCATGATGCCATTTTGCATTTGATTTTGGTTCCTCATTCACTATATAATCTTGTGATTGTAATTTGCCTTGCCTTGTAGATCTATGTACAGGGAAAGAATGAATGGGCCATATTGGCTTGAGTATTCAGCTGTGATTCCCATTGTAAGATGAACAAAGTGGCATTCTGATGTTATACATTATTCTCTTTGAGGTTGGTTAATGTGAGTCTGCCACCCAAATGAAAAAGCATTCACTGTCTCCGCCCACCATGTGCTTCATAGGCATCTTCTTTTGGAACTTTTTCCCAGAAGTTTTTACACCAAGTAACGAATATAGGGAGCTGTCACCACAGATTCATTGAGGGCCCATTGGTTGTCAGGCACTGTATTAAGGACTGGGGAATATGGTGGTGAACAAAAGGGACACTATCCCCACCTTGTGGAGATTACAGTCCAGTAGGACAGAGAGTTGGTAAACTGTTGCTACATCATCACAGACGATGTACCTCATGATGTCAGAAAGAAGCCCCAGTGACAGGAGCAGTAAGACAGGGAGGTGGACACAGACAGGCTGGTGTAGGAAAGGTTCCCTCTCAGTCTCCACCTGAGACCTGGAGGACGAGTGGGAGTATGGAGAGAGCACATGCCCCACACTGGAGTCTGCGTGCTCCTCTTCCACCTTCCTTGTCATGGGTGTTGGGTGGGGACACGGGAAGCTACATCACGAGCCCTGTCCCCTTGAATCTGGACCTGTCCACTCTGCGTGTTCCTTTGAACGTCCCCACGCTTGTACCCTGTGTGGCAGCTGCTGCAGCCCGATGTTGCAGCCTCCCCTAAGATGTGGAAAACCCAACTGCCCAGAAGGAAGCCTGTGTTCCTGGGATGTCATGAGGGAGGGAGAAGGAAAGACAGCATCACAATATTCATCCTGTTAGGATGCTGTCTCCATTCTTCAGAAACCAACTGAATGGGTGTTTACTATTCTGTGAATCTTTGCTTTTATGTACTTTTTTTTTTTTGAGATGGAGTCTCGCTCTGTCTCCCAGGCTGGAGTGCAGTGGTGTGATCTCGGCTCACTGCAGCCTCCACCTTCTGGGTTCTAGTGATTCGCTTGCCTCAGCTTCCCAAGTAGCTGGGATTACAGGCATGCACCACCATGCCCAGCTAATTTTTATATTTTTAGTAGAGATGGGGTTTCACCATCTTGGCCAGGCTGTCTCAAACTCCTGACCTCAGGTGATCTGCCCACTTTGGCCTCCCAAAGTGCTGGAATTACAGATGTGAGCCACCGCACCCAGCCTACGTAAACTTTTTTTTTTTTTTTAATCAAACTATTCTTTGCTGTTTTCAAACAAACACATGGAACACACTCTCACAGAAGCCTAACAACCAAAAAGTGTTGGAAAGGAAAATTGGCTTTGTGGTTTACATTAAATAATACATGCTTATTTATAATTTATCTTTTCAGCCTGCTAGACTCCATTTTTAAGTATAAAACAGAAAGACAGCCATCAGGCCCAAGAGAAGTCTTAAATATATCTTTGAAGTTTGGAAGTGACTCATGCCGTGAGTCTGGAAGTGTAGGTTTCTTTTGAAACATGCGCTGCTGTGGCAGCTGTGATCACTGTCTCCTCAGCACTGGTGGCCTAGGCAGGCAGCAGGGCTCATGTCAGCTGAGACTGACTGTCATCATATCCCACAGGACACTCTTGCTCCTTCTGTTGCCAGCCCTACATTCTCCCCCTTCTGCCTGTCTAGACAGCCCCTTTCCTTAGAGAAAGGGGAGACCCTGCGAGCTCTGCGCCGGCCCTGCCTGCAGCACACACACTGTGCCCTCCCCTCCTTACTCTCTTGGGTGCTAAATCCTCACCTCCATTCCCCATCTCTGTGTAAACCTCATTGGCTTATGAAAGTCTCCCTTGGCCCATAGACTGATTTCCCCAAGACAGCCTCTGTTCCACAGCACGCATCACACTTGCAGTCACTTGTATAGAGCTGATCTTCCTGGGAAACTCTGGGTCCTCCTTGGCAGGGACTAAGTCTTCCTGCTCATGGCTGTGTCCTGGTGCCTAACACATCATAGGTGCTTAATGAATAGGTTTCTTGCCTGAGAGATGTGGCCCCTCCTTCCCATGACCACAGTCAGGTTTCTCAGAGTCAGGAGTGGGCTCAGAGCCCCTGTGCATCCCAATCCTGTATGGCACTGTGGACGGTTCCACTTAAACCAGCTGGAAGGACTGGTAAGATCCATCAGCTCAAGCCCTCCTTTTCAGATGTGGCAACAGGATTAGTTTGCTAGGACTGTCAAACAAAGCACCATAAACTGGGTTGGTTAGACAACAGAAATTTATTGTCTGCTGGTTCTGGAGGCTGGAAGTCCGAGATGAAGGTTGTCAGCAGGGTTGGTTCCTAACGGCAGTGAGGGAGGATCTGTCCAGGCCTCTTACCCAGCCGCTGGTGGTTTGCTGGGCTTTTTTTTTTTAGCGTTCCTTGGCTTGAGGAATTATCAGCCCAATCTTCACATGCACTGTCTCTGAGGGTGTCTATATTCAAATTTCCCTTTTTTTGTAAGGACACCAGTGATTGGATTAGGGCCTACCCTAATCACCTCATCTTAACTTGATCATCTTAAGTTAAGTCATCTATTTGCAGATAAGGTCACATTCACAAGTACTGGGGGGAAGGACTTCAATATATTTTAAGGAACCCAATTCAGCCCAAAACAGTGACTCAGTTTATAACATGTCATCCTCCCTGCTGAAAGATGATCCTACTCACCCATGCTTTATAGAATAAAGGGGTCATGCTGTTTTCCCAGGTATAGTCTTATTTGTTGCTCTTTGTGAGCAGGAACTGGAAGACAGAGGAAAACCCTGGTTATAAAGTAAGCGGTCATCTGCCTGGGTGATGGGGCTACTTGCTGAGTGTGGAACATGGTCTGCACAGGGTGTTTCAGCTGACTGGCATCAGGCCCACTTGACTGCACATCCCATAAGAACCCCAATCACAGGAGTTCAGTTAATCTCCTGGATCAATAAGCACTTATTTAGAGAAAGTGACTTTGTCAACAATTTAATTAAAATCACCCAACCTATGAAATTAGAAGTAATTCAAGTTTGAGCACATATTAGCTGTGTGGCCTACGCAAGTCAGTTGTCTGGATAGCAACATACTCTCTGTAAAGCACTGGGATTAGGTAACCTCTGAAGACCCTTTCGACTGGAGCCTTCTTTGGATTATGTGGTTCTTTTTGTGTTGAAAGCAGAAAAGCCCTCTAAGGAGTTGGGATATACAAGTATGAAAAGAAATTAAATGAAGTGCTTTTATTTTTCATTATCATTGTAGATATGAGGTGGTTCTTGCCTCTGCACAGAAGAAATATGCTAGATCTCTGTCTTGATCCACTTCTATGTACTCAATGTCTACTCCTTGCAAGAGATAAACCAGCACACAGGACATGGGACCTCTGCTGATAGGGTACCATTCCTGGCTCACCCTGCTGGTCCCACCCTGCTGGGCTGGCAGTGTTAGAATTTGCATGGGTTGAATGTATCATTTTCATCTTCAAAATAACCAATTTTCCAAAGAGTTATTTCTGTGTCTAATAACATATTCAAGAACCAAATCAGAGTGTCAATTGTACAACCTAGTCTTCAGGCTACAGACACTCACTCTTTACAATCTTGGCATAAAAAAATCTTACTAATAATAGTGTCTTGACTATAAATAGAGATTTTCTAATGTCCTCTCCTGCTATTGTATTGCTTATTACAATGCTTGATGTATCATAATCCCTTTTTTTTGGCCATAAAACTGTGCCCCTTGATTGTGAGAAGGATATAAAATAGACCAGATGTCTTAACCAAGTTTGGATAAATCAGTCATCACCTTCTTTTTTTCCAGTAAGAATGAGGCATAACAGCTTGAGTGATGCACAGACTTTATTTTCCATTTGGTCTTTCCAAAGCAAACAGGACCAAGGTGTAAAGTCTGCCAGCGGCACTGTGTCAGCTGTGTGGCATTCAGTTTTAAGGACACGAACATTGCTATTGTGAAAAGAGAGGGAGGTTAAATTGTTAGTGTTTAGTCTCGTTTAATATTAAGACCAAAAATAACAACCTCGGGAGAAAGACAAAGAGAATGACTAATGAACTCTGTTCTAGTGTAATGTTTGAGAGGAGCATAGACTTTGATATGAAACTATGGAGACAAGCTCTCAATGCGGTAGCTTTTCCCTCAAATATAAGAATTCTTAGAGTTAAATTTAAATAGTAAATTATTTTAGAATTTTCCTCTTTGCAAAAAAAAGGTAATAATAAATACAAGAAGTCCCACTCAACAAGGTCATAATAAGGCAGAGTGGATCTGCAGTAACATAACAATAGTCAGACACTAGAGCATTTTTTATCCCAACATTTTATAGAATGTGTTATGTGTTGGTCACTAGATGGGTGTTGAATATACATGGCATTTAAAACACAAAGCAACACTACAAGATTGGAACAACTCCAATGTTTAAATGAAGAAAACATAACATGGAGGGGTTAATAGTCTGCTCAGGTTCATCCAGTTAGGAAACATTTAATACTGAACTCAGGAATCAAGCGGGGAGCAGGACCATTTGACTCAAGTCCTGAGCTTTCAGAAGACTCGGATTTTCCTATGAAGAGGACTTGCACGTGTGCAGATACTGCTCTTATGCTGCTTTCCAGGTGCGAGAATAAGATGAGCACAAAGACCTGGTTGTGATACCAGTTCTGATGGCATCATTAATCTAAGCCAGGCCTATACCATGGAGTTAGAAGGAGAAGGATTGGAAAAAGTCCTGGTGATGCTGCCCATGACAGTCTGAGGCACTACAGGGCATGCAGAGATGAGGGAAACACAGTTCCTCAGAGCACTTTTGGGAAGACCCTGGTAGTGTACATATCCTGATAACAGGGAGGCTCCAGGTGTCATGAAACAACTGTGAAAGAATGCTATTGGGAGCCGAAGAGGGGTGAGACCCTGGTAGCAAAGGCCTTTCTGAAGCCCATTCCACATATGGCTATTGCTGGTGGTGACTGCAGCGCTAGGAGGAGAGGAAAGGTCTGTTAGAGGAAGGGGAGCATGGCACGGGCCTCAAGGATGGGTAGATTCTGGGTAAGAAGAAAGGGGGTGGGAGATGGCATTCCAAACAGAGGGAATAATAAGAGAGAGGCATAAAGAGGAGCATCACTTGGGACAAATATTGGGAGATGTAGCCCTAAATTTGTAAGACTGGGGCCTGGGAGCATTCCATTCCAGGGATTCCAAACTTGGTCTGAAGGTTGTCTAAGAAATCTGGGAATAGGCTTTGGTTAGTCTATGAAGTTTTATTTGAAACTAAATATATGTGCATGTTTCACTTATCTATACTGTTGGACTAAAAAAAACCACTCCAGAGATAACTTAAAAATTAACTGCCTTAAAACAACAACTTCTTATTTCTTCTAGTTCTGTAATCTGTGCTGGGTTACCCAGGAATTAAAAAATTGTTCCAGAACCCCAGTCTGGTGTCTGGGGCCCTACCACCTATTTTCAGGCCTCCTTCATGTTCAGTACCTACCCTCCTGCCGAGAGTTTGAAGTAACAGCTAATCCTATCAAGGGATTCCTCATCAAAGGCCATCTTTGGGGATATTTCTATTTTTTATATTGAAACTTCCACTGCTGTCAAGTACAGAAGTTGTACAAAAGAGTGGGATTCCCGAAGGCCAGTTTTGACTCAACACAAATAATAACATTATTTTATCTAGAGCTGTTCAACTATGAACTTTTTCCCAGGTCAATGAGTCCTCTACTAATAGATGATTTGAAGCAGAGGGTGGATACTGTGACTCAGGGGTTCTGTAGATACAAATCCTTCACCCCAAGACTCTACCGCACCAGCAGATGCTCTTACGATGATCTGGAAGCTTTGAAGTGTCCTGATTTAGCTGTTCCCTAATGTAACAAGGATACTGAGATGGAGAAAAACCAACAGTGTTAGGAAACAGCAGTGCACTTGATAACTGGAAGAACAAACAATGTCTATTTCTTTCTTTAAGAAAAATTATTTTTTTTTAATTTTTAGTTTTTGTGGGTACATGCTAGGTATATATATTTATGGGGTACATATGTTTTGATATAGGCATGCAACGTGTGATAATCACATAATGGAGAATGGAACAGCCATCCCCTAGCATTTATATTTTCTGTTATAAACAATCCAGTTTACACTTTTAGATATTATAAAATGTACAATTAAGTTATTACTGACAATTGTCACCTCGTTTGCTATCAAATAGTAGGTCTTTTTAACTTTTATTTTTATTTTAGGTTCAGGGGTATTTAGGTTCATGTGCTGGTTTGTTATATAGGTAAACTTGTGTCATGGGTTTGTGTACAGATTATTTGGTCACCCAGGTACTAAGCTCAGTACCAATAGTTATTTTTTCTGCTCCTCTCCCTCCTCTCGCACTCTATCCTCAAGTGGGCCCCAGTGTTTGTTGTTCCCTACTTTGTGTCCATGAGTTCTCAAAAATAATGTCTACTTCTATAGCACCGTGATCAATAGGTAAGAGTGGAGTTCTTTCTCACGTGAGTGTGTGAGCAGAGAGAAGGCAGGCACTGCTTTCTTAATCATTCTGTAGTTGCTGCATTAAAAGGTTCCCACGTATGTGCTATTTATATATCCTAGGGAGAAAAAGAAAGAATAAACCTGTCAGACTCTTTTTTTTTTTTTTTGAGACAGAGTCTCACTCTGTCACCCAGGCTGGAGTGCAGTGCCACCATCTCGGCTCACTGCAAGCTCCGCCTCCCGGGTTCACGCCATTCTCTGGCCTCAGCCACCCGAGTAGCTGGGACTACAGGCGCCTGCCACCACGCCCAGCTAATTTCGTTTTTGTATTTTTAGTAGAGACGGGGTTTCACCATGTTAGCCAGGATGGTCTCGATCTCCTGACTTCGTGATCCACCCGCCTCAGCCTCCCAAAGTGTTGGGATTACAGGTGTGAGCCACCACGCCCGGCCAGAACATGTCAGACTCTTAACACTGATTAATGCTGTAATCAGCCCGGCAACAGCTGTTGGCTTAACAACTTCATTTGCAGCCAGAGAAGTACGTGTTTCTACTTCTCTCGGATTACTTACTGGCAACCTAATTTATATTGAGCCTCTTCTCATGCTTTAAAGATGTTCTTCAAAGATATGTTAGATGTCAGCAAAGTCATCACCAGTCATGTAAAGTGGATGATGCCATTGGGGTTACAATGAAGAGATCCTAGCCTATGGGTTCTCATTTTAATTTGGAATCATAGTGTAATTAATTATCCTTATTCTAGACATGTAACAGATCTGGTTACAGTCAAAGGCAGGGAAAATATTAGAAGTCTGGAAGTGAAAACACTGGGAAGTGATTTATCTTCAGGGCAAGAGTTAATCTCTTTCCACTTTGGGTCTGGAAATTCATGAGTTTTGTTTTCTAGATAAGACTTCCTACAACACTGGCCAACCAGAATATGTTGGTTGGCAATTCTAGGTGTGGACGGTGCTATCTGTAGCCCCAGGTTAAATTTGATAGACATTTCTGAAAACTTGGTTTGATTAAACTGATTGATCAGGATAGTTTTAAGTTTCTTTGTAATGTATGCTGTTATTTGTAGTTGCTCTATGTATTATTCTAAGAATGTATACATGAAATGAAAACTTAATTTTTTTTTTTTGAGATGGTGTTTCACACTGTCACCCAGGCTGGCGTGCAGTGGCAATCTCAGCTCACTGCAACCTCTGCTTCCCGGGTTCAAGTGATTCTCCTGCCTCAGCCTCCTGAGTAGCTGGGATTACAGGCACAAGCCACCATACCCAGCTAATTTTTGTATTTTTAGTAGAGATGGTGTTTCCTCAAGTTGGTCAGCCTAGTCTTGAACTCCTGACCTCAAGTGACCTGCCCGCCTCAGCCTCCCAGAGTGCTGGGATTACAGGCGTGAGCTGCCTCACCCGGCCAAAAACTTCTTTAAATCAGAGAAAGCTATCTGAATAGATGGGAAACAACTGCTTATTTTTGGTGTAAAAAGTGTCAATCATTTATATGTGATTTATATGTAAGAGGGAAAATGTTGCTGTCATATTTACTGAAAGATAAATGCTAAAGAAAGAATATGCCTTCTATGTGGTTTTTCATATTTACTTACAGACTTTTTTTGCTTATGAAATTTTGAGAATAGTGTATTATCAGATTCACACCCTCTTCTTAAGTAGTGTGTTATGAAGCAGTCACATGTGTCGTGAATTACTTATGAATAATAATGATAGCTAACATGATCTCTTACTAGATGCTATGCTACTTTATCTCATTTCATCCTCAAGATAATATTGTAAGATAAATACTATGATATCCTCCTCATATTGTAGATGAGGAAATGGAGGCTTAGATTGTTTAACTACCCATCACAGAGCTGGAAAGCGTACAGGAGGGGCTCAAATCCAGGTGTGACCATTGTTCAACTGCATTGTTAAACGGTGCACTTCACTGGCTTTTCACACGGTGCCTTGATAATTTCAGACTTGGATAACTTCCAATGATGAGAAGCTTGGTAGACATTTTCAGAGAGGAGGAGATGAAAGCATGACAAACATTTTCTAATTATAGAGCAAGAAATGGGAGCTCAGAGGAATCAACTAATTTTTAACTTTTTAATTTTTATTTTTTTAGGGACAGAGTCTCATTCTGTTGCCCAGGCTGGAGTGCAGTGGTGCTATCATAGCTTATTGCAGCCTTGAACTCCTAGGCTCAAGTGATCCTCTTGTCTCAGCCTCCTGAATATCTGGGACTATAGGTGCACCATCATGCCTGGTTAATTTTTTATTTTATTTTTTGTAGAGATGGAGTCTTGCTATGTTGCCTAAGCTGGTCTTGAACTCTTGGCCTCAGGTGATCCTCCCTCCTCAGCCTCCCAAAGTGCTAGGATTATAGGTGTGAGCCACTGAAACTGAACTAATTTTTTAAGAATATTAGTTGACAAAAATTAGTTGAAATTTTCCAAAAGCAATTCTACATCTCATGCTATGTTTCATTTCTTTTGCCTCTGAATTTTACTCTGGAAGTGAAATATTTAAAAATTTCTAATAAGGGTCCCAGGATCATGTAGTACCTTTCAAATAAAAATATCCTAACAAGCTGCTGTGTTCTTTTGTTTAGTTAATCGAAGAAGGGTTTTCAGCATGTATTAAGCACTACACACCGTGCTAAGCAAGGTACTTCATTTAATCTTCGCAAGCATGGTGTAAGCTGTTATTACTATAGCTGAGGAAACAGTCTCAGGGCAGTTAAGTTCCTTAACAAAAGTCGTACATATTGTAAGCACAGAGCTGGGATTACAACCCATGTCTGCCTCATCCCCCTTCTTAGAAACAGATTTACTGTCCCCTGAAGATGAGGGAAATAAAGCCATTTCCCCAAATAAGCAATTTCTATTCTTTTAGTTATCTTCCAGCTCTCTTAGTTCCAGTGCTTCACTTGTAAGGTTGGATGCTTAGTCAATATGAGTTCCAATTTAAAATCTGCCACAAAGTTTCAAAAGCTGCGCTGGTGTGTTGTTTCAAGAACTCCAATCTAATCACCATAGTCTTTGTCTAGGAAACAGACATGGGGGCCTGAAGTGTCCAGATTTCCACTTGGTGTTATCTCAGTAGACACACAGCTGCAAATCAGTAGCAACAGACAGCCTCGTTTAATGATTCTTAACATTTCCCTCCAAATGAGAGAGAAAACTAAGCAAACTGAGGATGAGACTAGTCAGCATGTTTTATATCCATAAAGACTTAAGAAGCTGAAATGCAGGATTAATTCTGAAGGCTGAAGAGCTGGAAGTATTAATGACTCACCTTCCTAAGGAGACCAACTCCTCTCTTGTCACGTTGAGTGATGAAGACTCTGGTGCCTTGTGGCATTCCCCGCCCCCCCACCCCGTAGATGGGGCATTTGGGATTAGTGAGTTGCCTGTAGGAATGAGTCCTAACATTCTCTTACGTCCTGTGTCAGGGAGAAGTTCTGGGTCAGCATCCTTATGACACGTGGTCCTGTAAGTCTGTTGTGATCCTGATTCAAAGCTTTGAATGGGTCCAGCATCCTTGAAACCACCATGGAATGGTCGGCAATCTAAATGTGGTCATTGTGCATCAGGCTGCTGTTCCTTTGTCTTGCTCGCAGTTAGAGAAGCAGGGACCTCTCTACCCCACTCTGTACTCTGGTGTTTCCCTGGCCGCTGAACCTAAGTTCCTTATTTTTTATTTTATTTTTTTATTATACTTTAGGTTTTAGGGTACATGTGCACAATGTGCAGGTTTGTTACATATGTATCCATGTGCCATGTTGATTTCCTGCACCCATTAGCTCGTCATTTAGCATTAGGTATATCTCCTAATGCTGTCCCCGCCACCCCCACCCCCCACCCCACAACAGTACCCGGAATGTGATGTTCCCCTTCCTGTGTCCATGAGTTCTCATTGTTCAGTTCCCACCTATGAGTGAGAACATGCGGTGTTTGGTTTTTTGTCCTTGCGATAGTTTACTGAGAATGATGTTTTCCAGTTTCATCCATGTCCCTACAAAGGACACAAACTCATCATTTTTTATGGCTGCATAGTATTCCATGGTGTATATGTGCCACATTTTCTTAATCCAGTCTATCGTTGTTGGACATTTGGGTTGGTTCCAAGTCTTTGCTATTGTGAATAGTGCCACAATAAACATACGTGTGCATGTGTCTTTATAGCAGCATGATTTATAGTCCTTTGCGTATATACCCAGTAATGGGATGGCTGGGTCAAATGGTATTTCTAGTTCGAGATCCCTGAGGAATCGCCACACTGACTTCCACAATGGTTGAACTAGTTTACAGTCCCACCAACAGTGTAAAAGTGTTCCTATTTGTCCACATCCTCTCCAGCATCTGCTGTTTCCTGACTTTTTAATGATGGCCATTCTAACTGGTGTGAGATGGTATCTCACTGTGGTTTTGATTTGCATTTCTCTGATGGCCAGTGATGATGAGCATTTTTTCATGTGTCTTTTGGCTGCATAAATGTCTTCTTTTAAGAAATGTCTGTTCATGTCCTTCACCCACTTGTCGATGGGGTTGTTTGATTTTTCTTGTAAATTTGTTTGAGTTCATTGTAGATTCTGGATATTAGCCCTTTGTCAGATGAGTAGACTGCAAAAATTTTCTCCCATTCTGTAGGTTGCCTGTTCACTCTGATGGTAGCTTCTTTTGCTGTGCAGAAGTTCTTTAGTTTAATTAGATCCTATTTGTCAATTTTGGCTTTTGTTGCCATTGCTTTTGGTGTTTTAGACATGAAGTGCTTCTCCATGCCTATGTCCTGAATGAGATTGCCTGGGTTTTCTTCTAGGGTTTTTATGGTTTTAGGTCTAACATTTGAGTCTTTAATCCATCTTGAATTAATTTTTGTATAAGGTGTAAGGAAGGGATCCAGTTTTAGCTTTCTGCATATGACTAGCCAGTTTTCCCAGCACCATTAAATAGGGAATCCTTTCCCCATTTCTTGTTTTTGTCAGGTTTGTCAAAGATCAGATGGTTGTAGATATGTGGCATTATTTCTGAGGGCTGTGTTCTGTTCCATTGGTCTACATCTCTGTTTTGGCACCAGTACCATGCTGTTTTGGTTACTGTAGCCTTGTAGTATAGTTTGAAGTCAGGTAGCATGATGCCTCCAGCTTTGTTCTTTTGGCTTAGGATTGACTTGGCAATGCAGGCTCCTTTTGGTTCCATATGAACTTTAAAGTAGTTTTTTCCAGTTCTGTGAAGAAAGTCATTGGTAGCTTGATGGGGATGGCATTGAATCTATAAATTACTTTGGGCAGTATGGCCATTTTCACGATATTGATTCTTCCTACCCATGAGCATGGAATGTTCTTCCATTTGTTCGTATTCTCTTTTATTTCATTGAGCAGTGGTTTGTAGTTCTCCTTGAAGAGGTCCTTCACGTCCCTTGTAAGTTGGATTCCTAGATATTTTATTCTCTTTGAAGCAATTGTGAATGGTAGTTCACTCATGATTTGGCTCTCTATTTGTCTGTGATTGGTGTATAAGAATGCTTGTGATTTTTGTACATTGATTTTGTATCCTGAGACTTTGCTGAAGTTGCCTATCAGCTTAAGGAGATTTTGGGCTGAGACAGTGGGGTTTTCTAGATATACAATCATGTCATCTGCAAACAGGGACAATTTAACTTCCTCTTTTCCTAATTGAATACCCTTTATTTCCTTCTCCTGCCTGATTGCCCTGGCCAGAACTTCCAACACTATGTTGAATAGGAGTGGTGAGAGAGGGCATCCCTGTCTTGTGCCAGTTTTCAAAGGGAATGCTTCCAGTTTTTGCCCATTCAGTATGATACTGGCTGTGGGTTTGTCATAGATAGCTCTTATTATTTTGAGATACATCCCATCAATACCTAATTTATTGAGAGTTTTTAGCATGAAGGGTTGTTGAATTTTTTCAAAGGCCTTTTCTGCATCTATTGAGATAATCATGTGGTTTTTGTCTTTGGTTCTGTTTATACGCTGGATTACGTTTATTGATTTTCACATGTTGAACCAGCCTTGCATCCCAGGGATGAAGCCCACTTGATCATGGTGGATAAGCTTTTTGATGTGCTGCTGGATTTGGTTTGCCAGTATTTTATTGAGGATTTTTGCATCAATGTTTATCAAGGATATTGGTCTAAAATTCTCTTTTTTTGTTGTGTCTCTGCCAGTCTTTGGCATCAGGATGATGCTGGCCTCATAAAATGAGTTAGGGAGGATTCCCTCTTTTTCTATTGATTGGAATAGTTTCAGAAGGAATGGTACCAGCTCCTCCTTGTACCTCTGATAGAATTCGGCTGTGAATCCATCTGGTCCTGGACTTTTTTTGGTTGATAAGCTATTAATTATTGCCTCCATTTCAGAGCCTGTTATTGGTGTATTCAGAGATTCAACTTCTTCCTGGTTTAGTCTTGGGAGGGTGTATGTGTGGAGGAATTTATCCATTTCTTATAGATTTTCAAGTTTATTTGTGTAGAGGTGTTTATAGTATTCTCTGAAGGTAGGTTGTATTTCTGTGGGATCAGTGGTGATATCCCCTTTATCATTTTTTATTGCGTCTGTTTGATTCTTCTCTCTTTTCTTCTTTATTAGCCTTGATAGCAGTCTCTCAATTTTGTTGATCTTTTCAAAAAACCAGCTCCTGGATTCATTGATTTTTTGAAGGGTTTTTTGTGTCTCTATCTCCTTCAGTTCTGCTCTGATCTTAGTTATTTCTTGCCTTCTGCTAGCTTTTGCATGTGTTTGCTCTTGCTTCTCTAGTTCTTTTAATTGTGATATCAGGGTGTCAGTTTTAGATCTTTCCTGCTTTCTCTTGTGGGCATTTAGTGCTATAAATTTCCCTCTACACACTGCTTTGAATATGTCCCAGAGATTCTGGTATGTTGTGTCTTTGTTCTCGTTGGTTTCAAAGAACATCTTTACTTCTGCCTTCATTTTGTTATGTACCCAGTAGTCATTCAGGAGCAGGTTGTTCAGTTTCCATGTAGTTGAGCGGTTTTGAGTGAGTTTCTTAATCCTGAGTTCTAATTTGATTGCACTGTGGTCTGAGAGACAGTTTGTTATAATTTCTGTTCTTTTGCATTTGCTGAGGAGTGCTTTACTTCCGACTATGTGGTCAGTTTTGGAATAGGTGTGGTGTGGTGCTGGAAAGAATGTATATTCTGTTGATTTGGGGTGGAGAGTTCTGTAGATGCCTATTAGGTCCGCTTGGTGCACAGCTGTGTTCAGTTCCTGGATATCCTTATTAACTTTCTGTCTAGTTGATCTGTCTAATGTTGACAGTGGGGTGTTAAAGTCTCCCATTATTATTCTGTGAGGGTTTAAGTCTCTTTGTAGGTATCTAAGGACTTGCTTTATGAATCTGGGTGCTCCTATATTGGGTGCATATATATTTAGGATAGTTAGCTCTTCTTGTTGAATTGATCCCTTTACCATTATGTAATGGCCTTCTTTGTCTCCTTTGGTCTTTGTTGGTTTAAAGTCTATTTTATCAGAGACTAGGATTGCAACCCCTGCCTTTTTTTGTTTTCCATTTGCTTAGTAGATCTTCCTCCATCCCTTTATTTTGAGCCTATGTGTGTTTCTGCACGTGAGCTGGGTTTCCTGAATACAGCACACTGATGGGTCTTGACTCTTTATCCAATTTGCCAGTCTGTGTCTTTTAATTGGAGTATTTAGTCCATTTACATTTAAGGCTAATATTGTTATGTGTGAATTTGATCCTGTCATTATGATGTTAGCTGGTTATTTTGCTAGTTAGTTGATGCAGTTTCTTCCTAGCCTTGATGGTCTTCACAATTTGGCATGTTTTTGCAGTGGCTGGTACCGGTTGTTCCTTTCCATGTTTAGTGCTTCCTTCAGGAGCTCTTTTAGGGCAGGCCTGGTGATGACAAAATCTCTCAGCATTTGCTTTTCTGTAAAGTATTCTATTTCTCCTTCACTTATGAAACTTAGTTTGGCTGGATATGAAATTCTGGGTTGAAAATTCTTTTCTTGAAGAATGTTGAATATTGGCCCCCAATCTCTTCTGGCTTGTAGAGTTTCTGCTGAGAGATCAGCTGTTAGCCTGATGGGCTTCCCTTTGTGGGTAACCCGACCTTTCTCTCTGGCCGCCCTTAACATTTTTTCCTTCATTTCAACTTCAGTGAATCTGACAATTATGTGCCTTGGGGTTGCTCTTCTCGAGGAGTATCTTTGTGGCATTCTCTGTATTTCCTGAATCTGAATGTTGGCCTGCCTTGCTAGATTGGGGAAGTTCTCCCGGATAATATCTTGCAGAGTGTTTTCCAACTTGGATGCATTCTCCTTGTCACTTTCAGGTACACCAATCAGACGTAGATTTGGTCTTTTTGCATAGTCTCATATTTCTTGGAGGCTTTCTTCATTTCTTTTTATCCTTTTTTCTCTAAACTTCTCTTCTCACTTCATTTCATTCATTTGATCTTCGATCACTGATACCCTTTCTTCCAGTTGATTGAATCGTCTACTGAGGCTTGTGCGTTCGTCACCTAGTTCTCATGCTGTGGTTTTCAGCTCCATCAGGTCCTTTAAGGACTTCTCTGCATTGGTTATTCTAGTTAGCCATTCGTCTAATTTTTTTTCAAGGTTTTTAACTTCTTTGCCATGGGTTGGAACTTCCTCCTTTAGCTTGGAGTAGTTTGATCGTCTGAAGCCTTCTTCTCTCTACTCGTCAAAGTCATTCTCCATCCAGCTTTGTTCCATTGCTGGTGAGGAGCTGTGTTCCTTTGGAGGAGGAGAGGCGCTCTGAGTTTTAGAGTTTCCAGTTTTTCTGCTCTGTTTTTTCCCTATCTTTGTGGTTTTATCTACCTTGGGTCTTTGATGATGGTGACGTACAGATGGGGTTTTGGTGTGGATGTGGTTTCTCTTTGTTAGTTTTCCTTCTAACAGTCAGGACTCTCAGCTGCAGGTCTGTTGTAGTTTGCTGGAGGTCCACTCCAGACCCTGTTTGCCTGGGTATTAGCAGTGGAGGCTGCAGAACAGTGGATATTGGTGAACGGCAAATGTTGCTGCCTGATCATTCCTCTGGAAGTTTTGTCTCAGAGGAGTACCCAGCCATGTGAGGTGTCAGTCCACCCCTACTGGGGGGTGCCTCCCAGTTAGGCTACTCGGGGGTCAGGGACCCACTTGAGGAGGCAGTCTGTCTGTTGTCAGATCTCCAGCTGTGTGCTCAGAGAACCACTACTCTCTTCAAAGCTGTCAGACAGGGACATTTAAGTCTGCAGAGGTTTCTGTTGCCTTTTCTTTGGCTATTCCCTGCCCGCAGAGGTGGAGTCTACAGAGGCAAGCTGGCCTCCTTGAGCTGCAGTGGGCTCCACTCAGTTTGAGCTTCCTGGCTGCTTTGTTTACCTACTCAAGCCTCAGCAATGGTGGACGCCCCTCCCCCAGCCTCTCTGCCGCCTTGCAGTTTGATCTCAGACTGCTGTGCTAGCAATGAGCGAGGCTCTGTGGGCATAGGACCCTCCAAGTCAGGTGGGGGATATAATCTCCTGTTGTGCCGTTTGCTAAGACTGTTGGGAAAGCACAGTATTAGGGTGGGAGTGACCCAATTTTCCAGGTGTCATCTGTCACCTCTTTTTTTTACTGGGAAAGGGAATTCCCTGACCCCTTGTGCTTCCTGGCTGAGGCAATGCCTCGCCCTGCTTTGGCTCATGCTCGGTGCGCTGCACCCACTGTCCTGCACCCACTGTCCGACACTGCCCAGTGATATGAACCCGGTACCTCAGTTGGAAATGCAGAAATCACCCATCTTCTGCGTCGCTCACGCTGGGAACTGTAGACTGGAGCTGTTCCAATTTGGCCATCTTGGCTCTACCCCTCAGGACTTGAATTATTACGCAGCAGTCCCAATGATCTTTAGAGAATGCACATCTTGCAGAGCACCTGAGGTCAGGAGTTTGAGAACAGCCTGGCCAACGTGGCGAAACCCCGTCACTACTAAAAATACAAAAATTAGCTGGACATGATGGCGGGCACCTGTAATCCCGCTACTCAGGAGGCTGAGACAGGAGAATTGCTTGAACTCGGGAGTTAAGAGGTTGTAGTGAGCCGAGATTGTGTCACTGCACTCCAGCCTGGGTGACAGAGTGAAACCCTGTCTAAAAAAAAAAAAAAAAGAGAGAGAGAGAGAGCATGCCCATTTTGGCTCTGATGGTCTCACCTTGCTTAGGCATTTTAAAGGTACACCTGACAAGGAGGTGAAAATCCTCCCTCTAATACTGTGTCTGCAGTTACAGCTAAGAAAGGCCAAGGAAACCATTGGAACCTACTGGGAAGTTGAAAAGTTAGGCTGAAGAGCTACAAGGGGTGACAATTTCTGAAGGTTTGTTGACAGGAGAATAGTTTTACAAATAAAGTTCCTGAAGTCAAGACTCCTGGGTCATCTAAAATTAGATGGGACAAACCCTTGAGAATGAGCTACTGACAGGGACATGAGCAAGGTGAACTGATGACTTTTTCTATTTCTAATTTCTATGAGTCTATAGAAAGGTCTATTTCTTTCAGTATTTTATAATGCATGTTTCTCCTTTAGCCTTCTTGACATTTTTTCCCCTGATATTTTTATAGATTCTACTTACAAAGCTTAAAATTACAACAAAAATGCCATTTCATACATTATTAAGTTTAGACCATTTAAAATCCTGTCTTGCAAATTTCTCTTCCTACAGAGCAATGCTGTCCCATCATGTTGCCTTATGTCTGCTGCTATTTTTGAATTACAGCACATTTCATCCACCTTTGATAAGGAACTTAATATCCATTGGCAGGTCAACTTGTGACTTTATGCTGTGACTATAATTGCAAATTATGGTGCATATTTCATTTTAAGTTATTCCCTGGGATAGGAAGCCGGTCCAAAGGCAGAACTTTGTGTTATAAAGACTGAAGAAGGAATCTTACAGAAACAATGTTTCCACAGCGGACAATGCTTACAGGATAAAATGTCAGGGAAGATTGCAACAAAATATATGGAAGGGAGTTGGGTGCAAAAGAGCAAACACATAACTGGAGAGCAACAGAGATCAGTGTGGGATTGAGGAGTCCAGAGAAGGTTAAGCATGGAGCTGAGGTTCAGAGAGGGGCCCAAGGTCTGACTGGTGCAGGAAGCTAGGCCTTCATGTTTTGAAGATTAGAATAAACAGCTGCAATATTAGGATCTCACCGTAGAAGGAAGCTGGGCCCAGGAAGGAGCTGGCACACAGGCTATGGCTTTGGCAAAGGGAAAGGGACACTAAACCAACTTTTAGGTTGAGCTCTGAAGTTCTGTAATCATCGTGTCAGGTCAGAAGCTAGTGTTAGTAGCCTGAAGGTGCAGGTGTAGGGAAATAAGAATATTGGGGAGGAATATCATGGAGTGAGATTTAGAGGAAGAGAGATGGTTACTGACTTTACATCTCTAGATGTACATGGGCCTCCCTTAATTTTAATATTCTTTGCTTTTCAGCTTTTGTTCAGATACTGTATCCTCTATCTTGGAAGTAAAGTGAAAGGGAATTAAACAAGCATTTCTAGAATATCTACCATTTAAAAGGTACTTGGATAAGCACTTAACATATGTACTCATTGAGCTGTTCCAGGAGAGTGGGTTATTGTTATCTCCATTTCACAGACAATACACAAGTTCAAAGGTTAAGTAACTCACCCTAGTGTGCACAATTAATTAATAGGGGCCTTTAGATTCACTTCCAGGTGTGTGTGTGATTCCAGAGTCCTCACTCCTTTCACTCTACCATACTGCTTCCTACAGATAGATGTCTAGGATCAGACTCCAGGGACTGGGCCTGGCACACAGCAGGCCCTCTGTAAATCGTTGACTTCCTCTCTCCCTCCCTGTCCTCCACCCCTTCTAACCTCTTTAAAGTCCACTCCTTTATTTTCAGGTTTTTAGTTGACTCTATAGAGTTATAAAATCACCTGCACATTCTCTTTCTTTTCATAAAGGAGGATAATATCCTGAATTTGGAAATTTTGGATAATTTTTTGGGGGGAGAGGGTAAAGCAAGGATTGATACATTTTTTTTTCTTATTCTTAAAAGCCAGACTCTCAGACCCTTGGAATATAATGGTTTTTAAGAAATTCATGAAATAAAGGGATTTTCCAATTTTTCTGAGAATGTGGAAAAAAAGGGCTCTATTTCAACCTACATGATTTAGCTCCTTGGGCCCAATTACAACACAGGTCCATATGTCTGAAGCTCACTTTCTTGTATCATGGTGGTTTCTGCTGCTTGGCTCTTCCTGATCTTATTCCTAATCATGTGACTGTTAAGTCTGCACTTCGCTGCCCCTCCCACTTGTCTTCCAGCCTTGTATTTTTAGATATCTACAGGACATTGCTAACTGGAGCTCAAGATGTGAAAAACTGACAACTCCATAATTTTTCTTCAATTTTCCCCATCAAATATGCATCTTTTCTCAATTCTGGAATTCTAATGCTCTTTTGGTGCTCATTGGAATAATTTTTGATGACTTCCTCTAATTTCCACTGCCACTGGAATGGACTTAAAATGAATGATCTCAAGTCCCAAGTGGGCATCCAACATGGCACTAAAATCCTAATACAGTTCCCTAGTAATTTACTTCTTAATTTCTGAGATGATTTTATCCTTTTCTCCTTGAATCTCCTAAGCTTCCTCTATGTTCTCAATAATTCATCCAGACAACCTGCATCAAGTACCACATCGTCTGCCTGCCTTCTGCTTCTATGAAAGAAGCGTCCCTGCTCCTGCCATTCCACTGTGCTCAGGGTCCCATCCTCTTTCACCTTCTTAACATCTTCCATTCAGCATTATCCCTTTCCTGTCTTGGATAATCTATTTCTTTCTCTCTGTTGAATCATTCTGCTAAACACACAAATACAACTTAGTATCATGTATCTCAGAAAACATCCTCCCTTTGATCTCATAGCCCTCCTCTGGCATTGTACCACTCCTCTGGTCCCCTTCACAGAAACATTCCAGCAAAGAGCTGCCCACCTCTCTCATCCCTTAGTCTTTCCTCAACCCTCCCTAATTGGTCTGTCTTCTACCATTCCACTACAGTGGCCATGGTCAAGCTCACCAATGACCTCCCTCTTGCACAAGCAGTGATTTATATACCCCATCAGGGGTGCTCACCCAGCCTAACCGCCACCTTTCCTTAGAGTGCCCCCTCCTCGAAGCTCTCAGGACCCTTTCCTACCTTGTTTTCCTCTTACCTTGTTGATCACACATAATCAGTTTCTTTTGGAAGCTCTCCTCCTCTACAAGACCTTGCTTGAAAAGCCCAAGGACTTTATCTTAGGCTGTCTTCTCTTTTTTAAATTCTCTTCCTAGAAAATTATCTCCAGTTATGTAGTCCCTCCCCCACCGTATTTATGTGGTTTAAAGTGCCATCTGCAAGTGTATTACTCTCAAATTTACATACAGCTCCAGATGTGATCCCAGCCTGAGCTTCAGACTCAGATAGCCAACAGTCTACCTGACACCACCATTTTGAAATCCACAGGTGTCTCAAGCATAACATAGCTGAAATATAGTTATAGATGTCAGCCCTCATCCACTCTCCTCTTCTCAAGC
This sequence comes from Hylobates moloch, assembly GCF_009828535.3. Lineage (NCBI taxonomy): Eukaryota > Metazoa > Chordata > Mammalia > Primates > Hylobatidae > Hylobates > Hylobates moloch. Next base: position 45,050,105 of record NW_026652284.1, on the reverse strand, counting down.
CTTCCCCATATCAGTAAATGGTCCTACCATTCACTCATACCCAAACCTAAAGGTCAAACTTGAATCCTTTCTTTATCCTATAATCTACAATAGTAAGTCTCAACAGTTCCATACCACAAATATATCTCAACCAATCTACTTATTGTTATTTTCCTGGCTACACACCTCAGGTAAGCCACCATAAGTTTTCATCTCAACTAGTAGAGCAGCAAGGCTCCTACCTCTACTCCTGCTGTTCTAACACCCATCCTCCTCATAGCAACCACAATGATCTCTTTAAAATGTATAACAATCAAAATACCTTAAAAAAGTACAATCTAAACTCCGAACCGCAGTCCAGAGGGCCCTAAAAAACCTGGCCTCTTTCTATTTCTCTGATGAAGTCTTCCTTGACTCTCCATCTTGTTCCTATTTTTCAGCCACACTGGCCTTCTTTCCGTCCTTTGAGTATCCCCAGTCCTGACTCAGGGGCTTTGCACTTGCTCTTTCTTCTGTTTGGAATACATTTCTTCTGTATCTTCTGTTTTTTCTCTTTAAATTGGTTTTACCTTAAATGTCCCCTTCTCAGAGAGGACTTCTCTGACAAATTGAGTGGCCTTATCACCTCTACAAAATTACCCTACATGATCTTTTTCACATCCCTTCTGTACCTGAAATTATCTTATTTATCAACTTGCTTGTTTTTGCTGTCTGTAGTTGTATCAGTTAGCTTTTATGGCATAAAAAATCACTCCAAACTTAGTACTAAAACAAACATTTATTGAGCTCACAATCCTTTGGGTGGGCCAATTGGACTGAGCTCAAATGGGTGGTATCTGGGTTAGGCTGGGTTTGCTCATGTCAGTGGCCAGGTGGGTGGCTCTACTTCTGGGGGTTGGTTGGCTGTTGGCTGGGGTAACTGGGCACTGGGGCTAGGTTTCTCTTATCATCCAGCAGGCCAGCCCAGGCTTACTCACAGGGTGGATAACAGGATTCCTGAGAGAACAGAAATGTACCAGTTCTCCTGAGGTTTGGTTTTGGCACTAGCAGAATGTCCCTTCTGCCTCATTCTTTTGGTCAAAGCAGCCCAAACACTAGAAGTGGGGGAAATAGTCTCTACTGCTTAAGGGGAAGAGCTACAGATTACATTGTAAAGGGATGTGGATATGGGGAGAGAAGAATTGTAATCATTTTTGCAAACAACCCACCACAATGATATATATTTGCAATTCATTTGAGATTCTTACAATTTGAATCCCTTTTTGAGTTTAATAAATTACGTTATGAATCTTTGTAGGACAAAGAATGTTTCCTCCTGTAGGAGCTAAACAAGCTACATAATTTCTTTCCATTAAGGGCACAGGCACTTGTGCAATTTAGAAGAGAGCAAGGTGTGATAGTAGGCTCCCTGTGGAATTCATTTTCTGGTTAGGGTGACAGCAAAGATGACTGTGCCAGGTTGGTATCACCTTATTTGCTGTACAATTACGTTCCTGGTGGGAAAGTAGCAAGAGTGCAAGCTGTAGCACCTGGGGCCCTGCTGCGATGAGCTGGTGATTTCCTCATCAGGCCAGTTCTAGGAAAGGTTTTATATGTTGTTCCTGGAATCTTAAGTTTGAAACTTATTCTTTAGCCCTCTTGAAGATTCTGTGAGCCACTCAGTATTCTTCTATTAGATTCCTTTTCTGTGTAATTCCCCGGGGTTGGATTTGGTTGCTTGCAATGAAGAGCTCTATTTCAGCAGCTGGCACCAGGAGTGGGGTTTATTTTTCTTATACAACAGGAAGAGTGAGGTGGCTGCCAAATTAGTCCAGTTGCTCACACAGCTATCAAGGACTCTCTTATCTTCCTCCTTAGCTGTCCTTAGTGTATTAACTTTTAATTTTCATGCTTGTTGCCCCTTAGTACCTCCAGATATTACTTCTGTGTTCTAGGCAGGAAGGGGGAAAATGGGACGGCACCAGCTGTGTCTGTTCCTCTTATCAAGAAAGCAAAAGTTTCTAGGAAGTGCTCCTTTTATCAAGAAAGGGGCCTCTCTTTTGTCAAGAAAGGGGGTCTAAACCGATCAGCTGGCCCCCTACAGGCATCAGTGATTAGGAAGTACCTGGCTTTCTAGCCTCTATGAGGAAGTCATGCAGGGAGAAAGCTTGAGAATGTGCTAAATTAGGTGATACCCAGTGCCTATCCCATGATTAGTTTCCCCCTTTAGAATGACAGTTCTTGGGGTGGGGGGCAGGGGCTCTGATTTATTCATTGCTGTCTCTTCTGGGCCCAGAAAAGCAACTGGCAAATATGTGATTTCAAAATTCATTGATGACTGACTGATCTTTAATCCACCATCAAGGTCTAGAGATTTCTTTCTTCAAAATATGTCTTATCTTTTGCTTTCATTATAGAATCACCATTTTATTTCAGGCCTGTAGTATATTATTAAAGATTTGTTTTCATGCTATATTTCTCTCTCCAGTCTTTTTCATCCTTTGTCTGCATTATATTCTGCTACTAGTGTATCACCTTGAATACCATTTTTATCTTGTCCTTTTCTTTCTCAAAGTATTAGTTATGTTGTAGTAAATCCCATCTCTCAGCTTCGGATCTGACTCCTTGCATAAGCTGGTCTGTTGCCTCTCTGACATCAGCAATTTACTGGTAATCACTCACAAGTCCAGCTAATCTCATGGCCATCTGGTATACACTGCCACATCCAGTGTATGCAAAGGGAGCAGGCTGCACTGTGAAGGGAACAAGAAAGACCAGGACAGGGAAGACTCTCATCCTAGGTGACAGGTGGCCAAGCTGCTTGGTTGTAAAGGGTAGGGCCAATGACCACTCACTCTGAACTTGGGCTTAGTCTGCAGACTCACCAGTGGAGCTCATATCAGGCAGAGGGTCTGACTGGGCTGAAGCAGGACTGGGCTGGCTCAGTCTAATCCATGGGGTGCTCACAGGAGTCTTGTCACCCCAGAGGAAAAGTGGAGTGTAAACCAGGATCAATAGTGAACTGTCACAGAGACTGGCCCACAGGGCAGAAGTTGCAGAGGAAGGCTGAAAGTCAGTGGCATGTAGGTGTCCAAGGGCTTGCTGTCCAGCCCAGCAGGAAACACGTCATTCCTGAACTCTGAGAGAATTCGGGACCAGGAACTTGGTTCTTCTTGGTCTGAGGCTGGCAAGGAAGAGCACTTTGTGTTGGACCTCAGTGCTGGCAGCTAAGCTGTTGGATCTGGCAGGCACTGGTCTATCTTCCACTTGCCTTTAGTTCTCTACCTTTATGAGTGCCCTACCTTTTGTTAGAAACACATTATTTGCTGGTATGCTACAAGCGATATTTTGAAAAGCTCTGGAGACAATTAGGACATATCTGAATTTGTTTGATGAAAAGTAATTTAAATCATTTTTACAATAAAACAGAATAGACATGGATAAAATTGGCATGCTGTTTCAGACAAAATTAAGACCTAAATTTGAAGCTCCGATTACAATTATGGTTTATGATTATGTATTCATTCTTTTCTTTCATTAGGGGTACTTAAATGGAAAGAATTGAGAAACACAGAATTCTAAGGCAAATAAAAGGCCACTAGAAGCACTGTAATTATTATGGAAGTTATTCATTAGAGATACATATGCTAGGAATTGAAATCAGAATTCAGAAATTTCCATTTTTAGAATGAAGTAAAAAGACCATGTACAAGATTTTAAAAAATATTCTTTAGGAAGGGAGAATTTGTGATGACAGCATATAGCGGGAAGGATGGGAATAAAACTGCTAATGGAAGAGAATATCTACTTTTTAAGGTAAAAAACCTCAAGTCAGTTTAAAATAATTTCAAGGTATTTTTCTTACTCAAAAAAACCCTATAAAAAATAAACATTTAAAATAAATAAGTATTAAAATGAATAATTCCTTCTGAATAGTGTACTTTTATTCTAGAATGTCTATTTCCTCTAAGAAGGATCCTCCAAACATTTTTTTTTGAGATGGAGTCTTGCTCTGTTGCCCAGGGTGGAGTGCAGTGGCGCGATCTCGGCTCACTGCAAGCTTCGCCTGCCAGGTTCACACCATTCTCCTGCCTCAGCCTCCCCAGTAGCGGGACTACAGGCACCCGCCACCATGCCCAGCTAATTTTTTGTATTTTTAGTAGAGACAGGGTTTCACTCTGTTAGCCAGGATGGTCTTGATCTCCTGACCTCGTGATCTGCCTGTCTCGGCCTCCCAAAGTGCTGGGATTACAGGTGTGAGCCACCATGCCTGGCCCCTCCAAACATTTTAAACTAACAACTTTAATCTAACTGCTTGGTTACAATGAGAATTCCCCGTATCATGTCTTCTTAGCAAATTGCAATCTTTTAACATCTTAATACTTTTCTCTGGCAGGGTGCTAGGAGCATACCAGGGGAGATTTCTCCAGAATCACTTCTTCCACTGGCTGCTTCCAATAATTTATTTGCAATCTCAAGGACTGCTTATTACTCAAAAAGAAAAGTATAAACCCAGAGTCTACTCGCCTGATTATGCTAAGCAGAAAATGCTTTATTGTTTTAAATAATTAGAAATTATTTTGTGGATTGACTTGTCTCTTAAACTTGATTATATGTTTTGAGGTTAGCTGTATTTTCTATCATTATTAGTAAAGTTATTTTCTTTTATTATGAAAGAAAATATATGCTTTTACAGTATTTCAAACACTCTGGAAGACTTGCTACAGAAGAGGCGATTTATTCCTGACCATCAAATTCTTTGGAGGAATTAGCTTTTTTCATTCTTTCATTTAGCAAATAATTATTGAATTCTGATGAAATGATTATAACTTAATAATTTTGTCTAAATTAAAAATAAGTTTAGTCAAACAACAAGAATGATAATGATACATTGTAATTTAGTGTTGCTTAGAAAATTCTTGGGATATATAGAATGCTATTTTATTTAATAATTCTGTTTCTCCATAAGACTATAATAGACTTCAAGAGCTTTTTCATTCTTGTCCTATGCATTAATCAGAATCACTGTGAATTTTAATTCAGAGTACATTTAGATCAGTTTCATCTGTTCAACCACTGATGGAAATGTGAAATTCCATTGTGATTTTGGGGTATACTTGTTACCTCAGCATAACCCAGACTCTCTTGTCCATTATAGGCCCTATCTATATCACAATTGTAAATCTACAATTTCTGGAGTTTGTTTCATTGCATGAACAATAATATTCACCTCCACAATTCTTTGTCTCTTAGCTATCCCATGACTCAAATTATCTCCTCTACATGAATACCTTTCAAATCTTCTCTTATTCTGATCCCTCCCCAAATTTCCAATATAAGATTAATAACTTTCAGACATCATCACCTAGATGTCTATGACCTCAAATCTGTTAAAAATAGGATGGATTTACCTAACTCTTGATTTAACATTGTTTTTGACACATGTTGTCTGTTTTCGTTAGTGGTACCACAGGGTTGTAAGACTTGAGCTCCCCACTTAAACAAGGACAGAGCAAGTACTCAGTAAGAGCCAGCTCCTTTCCTCTGTGACACTCCTGCTCTATGCAGCTTTTGCTGAACTATGCTCTGTGTCGGACTTTTTACTTACGATACATTATTCATTCAAAGGATTAAATAAATTACCCATCTCCTTGCCTTCTACAACCAATCTATTGTTATGTTATTTTGGGTCCACCTCTGAAATTTTTTGGAAATAATTTCCTTCCTTTCTATTCCTATTCTCATTACTCTAAGTGAAGCCCTTATGAACTCCGGATTTCACTATTTTTAGAGCTACCTTACCGGTTTCTGTCACCACTGTGTCCTCCCTCCAAATCATTCTACATAGCAATGTCAAGGACATCTTCAGTTCTGATTATGTCATTTCCCTGCTCAAAAACCTTCAGCATTTTCATGTTCAATAGAATAGAACTAAAACTCGTTGGCCTGGCATTTTCCATATCCACAGTATGGTCTCCACACATACACAGGCTTCAATGTTAGATGGGGAATACAACTACAAAGTGGTTAAGAGCCTTCATTATTTACTAATTATGCGACCTTTGGTAAATTACTATTCCCTCCTCAACTCCAGTTTTTCTACTTGGAAAAACAGGGATAATAATAGTAGATACCTCCTATAGTTGTTACGAGGATTAAATAATTCATTTAAAGCATTAACATGCCTGGTAAAATGTAAGTAATCAAAACATTTTATTATTATTATTACAGCATTGTTAGATGAGTACATAAATACATGTTGTATATTTATGGAACTTGATATCAATTCAGTTCTTCTCTTTATATGTTTTAGAAATGGGAACATGCGTCTATAGGACTGGGAATTATGGCTCCCTCACCACTCAGTTCCCATGTATTTCTCATTAGCAATTATTTCTAGATGAAGTGCTATGCCTGTTGTGCTGTATGGAGCACACTAAATGTTGTCATGATTACTTGCCTAAGCAGGTTATTAATAAAACCCAAGTATCCACTAAAAAGAAACAATGTACTGATATATTGATATATGCTAAAACATAGTTGAACCTCAGAAACATTGTTCTAAATAAACAATGCCAGACAAAAGACTTCCATATTGTGTGTCCATTTATATAAAATGTCCAGAATAGTGAAGTCTATAAAGCCTAGAAGGTAGATTAGTGGTTGCTTTGGGCTATGGGTGGAAATGAGGAATGACTGCAAATGGAGACAAAGTGTTTTTTTTTGGGTTGATGAAAATGTATGCATATAGTTCCATGTCATTTTGTCACATCTGTAAACACCACCACAAGAAAGATGCAGAATTATTTGATTTCACAAAGATCTTGCTTGAGCTACCCCTTTATGGCCATACCTATTTCCCTCCCCACACTATCGTTAACCCCTGCCAACCACTAATCTATTCTCAATCTCTGTAATTATGACATTTTGAGAATGTTATATAAATTAAATCATATAGCATATGAGATCATTACCAATAATTTAATGTAATTGTTGATATTCTAAGGTTTAAATCTGCCATATTATTTTTTGTTTTCTGTTTTCTCTGATTTTTCATTTCTTTCTTTCATATACTTCTTGTGGAATACGTTAACATATTTTAGAATTCTATTTTGATTCTATATTGTTTGTAAGCGTATCTCTTTGTATATATTTTAAGTAACTGCTCTAGGTATTAAATTGTACATACATAACTATCAGTCTACTGATGTAGACATTTTACCAGTGTTAAGTGTAGCCCTTTAATTCTCTTTCCCCTCCCTCATTTATAATTATTTTAATATTTCCTCTACTTCATTGAGAGCCATATAAGACAATATTATACTTTTTGCTTCAACTGTCAAAAACAATTTAGAAAGTTCAGATGGAAAGTTTATTGTATTTATTCTTATTTTTGTTCTTTCTGTTGTCCTTTTTTCTTTCCTTATATTCCCAAATTCCTTCTTTTATCATTTACTTTCTGTCAGATAGCTTCCTTCAGTTGTCCTTTTAGAGTAAGTCTGCTGGTGACAAATATTCTTAGTTTTCCTTCATCCGAGCATGTCTTGGTTACGTTCATTCCTCAAGGATATTTTTGCTGGACATAGAACTCAGGTTGACGGCTTTTACTGTAGCACTTAGAAAATGGTTGCAGTATCTTTCAGGGCTTCTTGACTTTTGATGAGAAGTCACGCCTGTCATCTGAATTGTTTCCCCCTTTTCCCTTACAGGTAATGTGTCATCGCTCTCTGGTTGCTTTCAAAATTATTTTTGCTGTCTTTAATTTTCTGAAGTTTGATGATGGTGTGTCAGTGTAAATTTCTTTGGGTTTTTTGTCCTTGGGGTTTGATCAGTTTCTTAAATCTGTAGTTTGTTTTTGCTAAATATGTCTTCAACCATTATTTCTGGGAAAATATTTTGAGGCCCACCTGCTTCCTCCTCTCCTTCTGAGATCTTTTGTTATAGTTCTGCAAGTCCCTGAGGTTCTATTCAATTTTTTTTCAATCTATTTTCTCTCTGTTGTTCAGACTGGTAATTTCTATTGTACTATCTTCAAGTTAACCATATAATTATTTCCTGTCTTTTCCATGATGCTGTTGAGCCCACTCATTGTGTTTTAAATTTTTGATTACTGTATTTTTCGGTTCCAGGATTTCCATTTTGTTCTTCTTTATATCTTCTATTTCTTTTTTTTTTTTTGTATTTTTTTAGTAGAGACGGGGTTTCACCGTGGTCTCGATCTCCTGACGTCGTGATCCGCCCGCCTCGGCCTCCCAAAGTGCTGGGATTACAAGCATGAGCCACCGCGCCCGGCCTATATCTTCTATTTCTAAGGCTTTCTATTATTACGTTTGTTTCAAGTCCATTTAGAATTGCTTGTTGAAGTAGTTGTATGATATCTGTTTTAAAACCCTTGTCAGATAATTCCAACCTCTGTGTCATGTTGGGGTTGTCATTTGTTGACTGAATGTCTTTTTTTTTTTTTTTTTTTGAGACAGGGTCTCACTCTGTCGCCCAGGCTGGAATGCTGTGGCACCATCTCGGCTCACTGCAACCTCTGTCTCCTGGGTTCAATCAGTTCTCATGGCTCAGCCTCCTGAGTAGGCTACAGTTGCACATCACCATGCCTAGCTAATTTTTGTATTTTTTGGTAAAGGCGATGTTTCATCATGTTGGCCAGGCTGGTCTCAAACTCCTGACCTCAGGTGATCCACTTGCCTTGGCCTCCCGAAGTACTGGGATTACAGGCCACTGCGCCTGGCCTGACTGAATGTCTTTTGTCATTCAAGTTGGGAGTCTTGGTATGATGAGTGCTTTTTAAAGGTTGCATTCAGGACACTTTGGGTACTATGTTATGAGACTCTGGGTCCTATTTAAATCTTGTGTTTTAGAAGACCTCCTTTGACACTGCTGGCAGGGGAAACAGAATTCAATCCTCTTTACTACCAGATGTAGATGGAAGCTCTGGCTACTTACATTGCCTCATTTGACATCCTGAGGAGGGGTACACCTTATTACTACTGGGCAGAGATGGGATTTCAGGCTTTGATATGATTTGGCTGTGTCTTCACCCAAATCTCATCTTGAATTGTAGCTTCCACAATTCCCACGTGTTGTAGGAGGGACCTGGTGGGAGGTAACTGAATGATGAGGGTGTGTTTTTCCCATGCTGTTCTCATGATAGTGAATAAGTCTCATGAGATCTGATGGTTTTATAAAGGGGAGTTTCCCCGCATAAGCTCTCTCTCTTGCCTGCCATAATGTAAGAAGTCCCTTTGCCCTTCCTTCATCTTCTGCCATGATTGTGAGGCCTGCCCAGCCATGTGGAACTGTGAGTCAATTAAACCTCTTTCTTTATAAATTACCCAGTCTTGGGAATGGCTTTATTAGCAGCATGAGAACAGACCAATACAGGCTTCCTTTGTGGTCTCATTTACCCTGCAGAGTGGCAGGGAGTGGGGGAGGGATGGGGGCAGACCCATTACTGCTAAATGGTGGTAAAAGTTCTGGCTTCCCTCTGGGCTTCTTCTGATACCAATAAGAGGGAGTGTGGTGGCTTTACTACCAGGTGGAGATGGAAGTCTTAGTTCCCCCCTTGGCCTTCACTGATATCATCCAGTGTAGGGAAGAGAGGGATGCCTAATTATTGCCAGAGAAGGGCAGAGGTCAAGGCTTCCCAAGGCAGATGAGAGTATGGTGAGGCCTGGGTTCTTTCCTGTGGTGTTTGGCTGTATTGGGCAGGTATTGCCTAAATGTTTTCTTTCTTACTAGGTTGCCCCTTTCCTGGACCCTTGGCCAGAGAGAGGTGACTTTCATTGGAGCATTTTAAATCTGCTCCTATTGGTGTTTTTTGGTCACTGACTTCTCTAGCACCTAGTTTGGGATATATGGGACAAAAAGAAAACCCAGAGAACTCGCTGCTGTGTCATTCCTTGAGTTTTGTGATTCCTAGCCCTTTTGCCTTCTTGTCTGTATCTTTCAGTGTATATGCTTTATATATAATGTCTGGGGTTTTCGGTTGTACTTAGTGAGAGGAATAGGGAGAAGTGGTCTCCTCCATTTTGGTCTGGACTATTAATTCTCTGCAACTAATCTGGCCATTTCACTTTGCCATTCTGCTTTACAGTGTAGGAGTATTGACTTACATGACCTACAAGTAACTTGCATAAAGACATGAAAAGGCAAATAATGGGGTTTATCAAAGATACCTCTTCACTATTAAAAATTAAGCTTTGAAGTCCTATCATAAGAATGCATGCTAAATAAAAAGAAAACCTAAAATATTTTCAACATGTGGATATGTAATTTTTTTTGAAAGAAGCGATATTACCAAAGACTTGAACAAGAATGTTCATAGAAGTATTATCTGCAGGAGCCCCAAACTGGAAATAACCTAAATGCTATTCAAATGGTGAATGAATAAATAAAATACAATAAAATATTTGAAAACAATAAGGAATAAAGTACTAATATATGCTACTACATGGATGAATCTCAAAAACACTATGCTAAGTGAAAGAAGCCAGCCATAAAATATCACATATGGCATGACTCCATTTATATGAAATGTTCAAAATAGGCAAATCCATAAAGACAGAAAGTAGATTCCTGGTTGCCTAGGGCTGGTGTGGGGTGGTGGGATAGGTGTAGTTTCTTTCTTTCTTTCTGAGGTGTTCTAAACTTAGTTCATTGTAATCTTGGAACAACTCTGAATATTCTACAAATCACTGAATCATCCATTTTTTCCTTTAAGTTTTAGGGTACATGTGCACAATGTGCAGGTTTGTTACATATGTATACATGTGTCATGTTGGTGTGCTGCACCCATTAACTTGTCATTTAACATTAGGTATGTCTCCTAATGCTATCCCTCCCCGATCCCCACACTCCACAACAGGCCCCGGTGTGTGATGTTCCCCTTCCTGTGTCCATGTGTTCTCATTGTTCAATTCCCACCTATGAGTGAGAACATGCGGTCTTTGGTTTTTTGTCCTTGTGATAGTTTGCTGAGAATGATGGTTTCCAGCTTCATCCATGTCCCTACAAAGGACATGAACTCATCATTTTTTATGGCTGCATAGTATTCCATGGTGTATATGTGCCACATTTTCTTAATCCAGTCTATCATTGTTGGACATTTGGGTTGGTTCCAAGTCTTTGCTATTGTGAATAGTGCCGCAATAAACATACATGTGCATGTGCCTTTGTAGCAGCATGTTTTATAATCCTTTGGGTATATACCCAGAAATGGGATGGCTGGGTCAAATGGTATTTCCAGTTCTAGATCCCTGAGGAATCGCCACACTGACTTCTACAATGGTTGAACTAGTTTACAGTCCCACCAACAGTGTAAAAGTGTTCCTATTTGTCCACATCCTCTCCAGCACCTGTTGTTTCCTGACTTTTTAATGATGGCCATTCTAACTGGTGTGAGATGGTATCTCATTGTGGTTTTGATTTGCATTTCTCTGATGGCCAGTGACGATGAGCATTTTTTCATGTGTCTTTTGGCTGCATAAATGTCTTCTTTTGAGAAACGTCTGTTCATATGCTTCGCCCACTTGTTGATGGGGTTTTTTTTTTTGTCTTGTAAATTTGTTTGAGTTCATTGTAGATTCTGGATATTAGCCCTTTGTCAGATGAGTAGATTGCAAAAATTTTCTCCTATTCTGTAGGTTGCCTGTTCACTCTGATGGTAGTTTCTTTTGCTGTGCAGAAGCTCTTTAGTTTAATTAGATCCCATTTGTCAATTTTGGCTTTTGTTGCCATTGCTTTTGGTGTTTTAGACATGAGGTTCTTGCTCATGCCTATGTACTGAATGGTACTGCCTAGGTTTTCTTCTAGGGTTTTTATGGTTTTAGGTCTAACATTTAAGTCTTTAATCCATCTTGAATTAATTTTTGTACAAGGTGTAAGGAAGGGATCCAGTTTCAGCTTTCTGCATATGGCTAGCCAATTTTCCCAGCACCATATATTAAATAGGGAATCCTTTCCCCATTTCTTGTTTTTGTCAGGTTTGTCAAAGATCAGATTGTTGTAGATA
>NW_026652284.1:45002787-45037694 GCF_009828535.3 Hylobates moloch | reverse complement strand
TATAAATTACTTTGGGCAGTATGGCCATTTTCACGATATTGATTCTTCCAACCCATGAGCATGGAATGTTCTTTTTAGACCAATATCCTTGATGAACATTGATGCAAAAATCCTCAATAAAATACTGGCAAACCGAATCCAGCAGCACATCAAAAAGCTTATACACCATGATCAAGTGGGCTTTATCCCTGGGATGCAAGGCTGGTTCAACATACGCAAATCAATAAATGTAATCCAGCATATAAACAGAACCAAAGACAAAAACCACATGATTATCTCAATAGATGCAGAAAAGGCTTTTGACAAAATTCAACAACCCTTCATGCTAAAAACTCTCAATAAATTAGGTATTGATGGGACGTATCTCAAAATAATAAGAGCTATATACGACAAACCCACAGCCAATATCATACTCAATGGGCAAAAACTGGAAGCATTCCCTCTGAAAACTGGCACAAGACAGGGATGCCCTCTCTCACCGCTCCTATTCAACATAGTGCTGGAAGTTCTGGCCAGAGCAATCAGGCAGGAGAAGGAAATAAAGGGTATTCAATTAGGAAAAGAGGAAGTCAAACTGTCCTTGTTTGCAGATGACATGATTGTATATCTAGAAAATCCCATTGTCTCAGCCCAAAATCTCCTTAAGCTGATTAGCAACTTCAGCAAAGTCTCAGGATACAAAATCAATGTACAAAAATCACAAGCATTCTTGTACACCAATCACAGACAAACAGAGAGCCAAATCATGAGTGAACTCCCATTCACAATTGCTTCAAAGAGAATAAAATACCTAGGAATCCAACTTACAAGGGATGTGAAGGACCTCTTCAAGGAGAACTACAAACCACTGCTCAATGAAATCAAAGAGGATACAAACTAAGTTCCTTATTCCTTCAAGTTAAATACATGTGCCAATCCCTTTCTCAGAATCAGCCTGTACACAAGGAACTGCAATGTTCACCAACTTCTCTCCAGGACTGGTAGAGGCAGCCTGTCTCCTGGGAGTGCAGTGCTCTGCTCCCTCACATTCTTCCTGAGCTAGGAGAGGACCTCCTGTTTGGACTTGGAGAGCCCTGGACCAGGTACCAACAAACCCTGACAAAGGTGCTGTAGTAATGGCCCCGAGCAGCAGAAAATGCAAACCTTTTTTAGACAGATGACCTAAATAGTGGCTCCAACATGCATTCAACTGGCTTGGAGGCCCGAGGAAACACTCAGTTTCCTCATCTGTAGAATGAAGTGAGTAACTGCTGTGCAGGTCAGAGTCAATGTATATAAAGCACTTGGTGTAATGCCTGGCATGTAATAGCCACTTAATAACTGGTAGCATTTATTATGTCTTTCAATGAACTTTCCAGACAGTGGGAAGCAAAATGTATCGTAGACTTTTTTTTTTTTTTTTTTTTTTTGAGACAGAGTCTCACTCTGTAGCCAGGCTGGAGTGCGGTGGTGCGATCTCGGCTCACTGCAATCTCTGCCTTCTGGGTTCAAGTGATTCTCCTGCCTCAGCCTCCAGAGTAGCTGGGACTACAGGCATGCGCCACCACGCCCAGCTAATTTTTGTATTTTTAGTAGAGACGGGGTTTCACCATGTTGGCCTGGATGGTCTCAATCTCTTGACCTCGTGATCCACCCCTCTCAGCCTCCCAAAGTGCTGGGATTACAGGTGTGAGCCACAGTGCCCGGCCAATGTAGATATTTTATTTATTTATTTATTTATTTATTTTTGAGATGGAGTCTCGCTCTGTCGCCCAGGCTGGAGTGCAGTGGCACAAACTTCGCTCACTGCAACCTCTGCCTCCTGGGTTCAAGTGATTCTCCTACCCCAGCCTCCAGAGTAGCTGGGACTATAGGCGTGTGCCATCACGCCCAGCTAATTTTTGTATTTTTAGTAGAGACGGGGTTTCTCCATATTGGCCAGGCTGGTCTTGAACTCCTGACCTTGTGATCTGCCCGCCTCCCCTCCCAAAGTGCTGGGATTACAGGCATGAGCAACTGCGCCTGGCCCAACATATACATTTTTAAGCCTTTGGGATAGTTTGTAATATTGGAAAGAATGAAATCAGGACTTGAATTATTTTTATTTATTTATTTATTTATTTATTTATTTATTTATTTATTATACTTTAGGTTTTAAGCTACATGTGCACAATGTGCAGGTTTGTTACATATGTATACATGTGCCATGTTGGTGTGCTGCACCCATTAACTCTTCATTTAACATTAGGTATATCTCCTAATGCTTTCCCTCCCTGCTTCCGCCACCCCACAACAGTCCCTGGTGTGTGATGTTCCCCTTCCTGTGTCCATGTGTTCTCATTGTTCAATTCCCACCTATGAGTGAGAACATGCGGTGTTTGTTTTTTTGTCCTTGCGATAGTTTGCTGAGAATGATGGTTTCCAGCTTCATCTATGTCCCTACAAAGGATATGAGCTCATCATTTTTTATGGCTGCATAGTATTCCATGGTGTATATGTGCCACACTTTCTTAATCCAGTCTATCATTGTTGGACATTTGGGGTGGTTCCCAGTCTTTGCTATTGTGAATAGTGCCGCAGTAAACATACGTGTGCATGTGTCTTTATAGCAGCATGATTTATAGTCCTTTGCGTATATACCCAGTAATGGGATGGCTGGGTCAAATGGTATTTCTAGTTCGAGATCCCTGAGGAATCGCCACACTGACTTCCACAATGGTTGAACTAGTTTACAGTCCCACCAACAGTGTAAAAGTGTTCCTATTTGTCCACATCCTCTCCAGCATCTGCTGTTTCCTGACTTTTTAATGATGGCCATTCTAACTGGTGTGAGATGGTATCTCACTGTGGTTTTGATTTGCATTTCTCTGATGGCCAGTGATGATGAGCATTTTTTCATGTGTCTTTTGGCTGCATAAATGTCTTCTTTTAAGAAATGTCTGTTCATGTCCTTCACCCACTTGTCGATGGGGTTGTTTGATTTTTCTTGTAAATTTGTTTGAGTTCATTGTAGATTCTGGATATTAGCCCTTTGTCAGATGAGTAGACTGCAAAAATTTTCTCCCATTCTGTAGGTTGCCTGTTCACTCTGATGGTAGCTTCTTTTGCTGTGCAGAAGTTCTTTAGTTTAATTAGATCCTATTTGTCAATTTTGGCTTTTGTTGCCATTGCTTTTGGTGTTTTAGACATGAAGTGCTTCTCCATGCCTATGTCCTGAATGAGATTGCCTGGGTTTTCTTCTAGGGTTTTTATGGTTTTAGGTCTAACATTTGAGTCTTTAATCCATCTTGAATTAATTTTTGTATAAGGTGTAAGGAAGGGATCCAGTTTTAGCTTTCTGCATATGACTAGCCAGTTTTCCCAGCACCATTAAATAGGGAATCCTTTCCCCATTTCTTGTTTTTGTCAGGTTTGTCAAAGATCAGATGGTTGTAGATATGTGGCATTATTTCTGAGGGCTGTGTTCTGTTCCATTGGTCTACATCTCTGTTTTGGTACCAGTACCATGCTGTTTTGGTTACTGTAGCCTTGTAGTATAGTTTGAAGTCAGGTAGCATGATGCCTCCGGCTTTGTTCTTTTGGCTTAGGATTGACTTGGCAATGCAGGCTCTTTTTTGGTTCCATATGAACTTTAAAGTAGGTTTTTCCAATTCTGTGAAGAAAGTCATTGGTAGCTTGATGGGGACAGCATTGAATCTATAAATTTCCTTGGGCAGTATGGCCATTTTCACGATATTGATTCCTCCTACCCATGAGCATGGAATGTTCTTCCATTTGTTTGTATTCTCTTTTATTTCATTGAGCAGTGGTTTGTAGTTCTCCTTGAAGAGGTCCTTCACGTCCCTTGTAAGTTGGATTCCTGGGTATTTTATTCCCTTTGAAGCAATTATGAATGGGCATTCACTCATGATTTGGCTCTCTGTTTGTCTGTGATTGGTGTATAAGAATGCTTGTGATTTTTGCACATTGATTTTGTATCCTGAGACTTTGCTGAAGTTGCCTATCAGCTTAAGGAGATTTTGGGCTGAGACGATGGGGTTTTCTAGATATACAATCATGTCATCTGCAAACAGGGACAATTTGACTTCCTCTTTTCCTAATTGAATGCCCTTTATTTCCTTCTCCTGCCTGATTGCCCTGGCCAGAACTTCCAACACTATGTTGAATAGGAGTGGTGAGAGAGGGCATCCGGACTTGTGCCAGTTTTCAAAGGGAATGCTTCCAGTTTTTGCCCATTCAGTATGATACTGGCTGTGGGTTTGTCATAGATAGCTCTTATTATTTTGAGATACATCCCATCAATACCTAATTTATTGAGAGTTTTTAGCGTCAAGGGTTGTTGAATTTTGTCAAAAGGCCTTTTCTGCATCTATTGAGATAATCATGTGGTTTTTGTCTTTGGTTCTGTTTATATGCTGGATTATATTTATTGATTTTCACATGTTGAACCAGCCTTGCATCCCAGGGATGAAGCCCACTTGATCATGGTGGATAAGCTTTTTGATGTGCTGCTGCATTTGGTTTGCCAGTATTTTATTGAGGATTTTTGCATCAATGTTCATCAAGGATATTGGTCTAAAATTCTCTTTTTTTGTTGTGTCTCTGCCAGTCTTTGGTATCCAGATGATGCTGGCCTCATAAAATGAGTTAGGGAGGATTTCCTCTTTTTCTATTGATTGGAATAGTTTCAGAAGGAATGGTACCAGTTCCTCCTTGTACCTCTGGTAGAATTCAGCTGTGAATCCATCTTGTCCTGGATTTTTTTGGTTGATAAGCTATTACTTATTGCCTCAATTTCAGAGCCTGTCATTGGTGTATTCAGAGATTCAACTTCTTCCTGGTTTAGTCTTGGGAGGGTGTGTGTGTGGAGGAATTTATCCATTTCTTCTAGATTTTCAAGTTTATTTGTGTAGAGGTGTTTATAGTATTCTCTGATTGTAGTTTATATTTCTGTGGATCAGTGGTGATATCCCCTTTATCATTTTTCATTGCATCTATTTGATTCTTCTCTCTTTTCTTCTTTATTAGTCTTGCTAGCAGTCTCTCAATTTTGTTGATCTTTTCAAAAAACCAGCTCCTGGATTCATTGATTTTTTGAAGGATTTTTTGTGTCTTTATCTCCTTCAGTTCTGCTCTGATCTTAGTTATTTCTTGCCTTCTGCTAGCTTTTGAATGTGTTTGCCTTGCTTCTCTAGTTCTTTTAATTGTGATGTTAGGGTGTCAGTTTTAGATCTTTCCTGCTTTCTCTTGTGGGCATTTAGTGCTATAAATTTCCCTCTACACACTGCTTTGAATGTGTCCCAGAGATTCTGGTATGTTGTGTCTTTGTTCTCGTTGGTTTCAAAGAACATCTTTATTTCTGCCTTCATTTTGTTATGTACCCAGTAGTCATTCAGGAGCAGGTTGTTCAGTTTCCATATAGTTGAGCGGTTTTGAGTGAGTTTCTTAATCCTGAGTTCTAATTTGATTGCACTGTGGTCTGAGAGACAGTTTGTTATAATTTCTGTTCTTTTGCATTTGCTGAGGAGTGCTTTACTTCCAACTATGAGGTCAGTTTTAGAATAGGTGTGCTGAAAAGAATGTATAATCTGTTGATTTGGGATGGAGAGTTCTGTAGATGTCTATTAGGTCCACTTGGTGCAGAGCTGAGTTCAGTTCCTGGATATCCTTGTTAACTTTCTGTCTAGTTGTTCTGTCTAATGTTGACAGTGGGGTGTTAAAGTCTCCCATTATTATTGTGTGGGGGTCTAAGTCTCTTTGTAGGTCTCTAAGGACTTGCTTTATGAATCTGGGTGCTCCTGTATTGGGTGCATATATATTTAGGATAGTTAACTCTTCTTGTTGAATTGATCCCTTTACCATTATGTAATAGCCTTCTTTGTCTCTTTTGATCTTTCCTGGTTTAAAGTCTGTTTTATCAGAGACTAGGATTGCAACCTCTGCCTTTTTTTGTTTTCCATTTGCTTGGTAGATCTTCCTCCATCCCTTTATTTTGAGCCTATGTGTGTCTCTGCACGTGAGCTGGGTTTCCTGAATACAGCACACTGATGGATCTTGACTCTTTATCCAATTTGCCAGTCTGTGTCCTTTAATTGGAGTATTTAGTCCATTTACATTTAAGGCTAATATTGTTATGTGTGAATTTGATCCTGTCATTATGATGTTAGCTGGTTATTTTGCTAGTTAGTTGATGCAGTTTCTTCCTAGCCTTGATGGTCTTTACAATTTGGCATGTTTTTGCAGTGGCTCGTACCGGTTGTTCCTTTCCACGTTTAGTGCTTCCTTCCGGATCTCTTTTAGGGCAGGCCTGGTGGTAACAAAATCATTCAGCATTTGCTTTTCTGTAAAGTATTCTATTTCTCCTTCACTTATGAAACTTAGTTTGGCTGGATATGAAATTCTGGGTTGAAAATTCTTTTCTTTAAGAATGTTGAATATTGGCCTCCACTCTCTTCTGGCTTGTAGAGTTTCTGCTGAGAGATCAGCTGTTAGCCTGATGGGCTTCCCTTTGTGAATAACCCAATCTTTCTCTCTGGCTGCCCTTAACATTTTTTCCTTCATTTCAACTTTGGTGAATCTGACAATTATGTGTCTTGGAGTTGCTCTTCTTGAGGAGTATCTTTGTGGTCTTCTCTGTATTTCCTGAATTTGAATGTTGGCCTGTCTTGCTAGATTGGGGAAGTTCTCCTGGATAACATCCTGCAGAGTGTTTTCCAACTTGGTTGCATTCTCTCCGTCACTTTCAGGTACACCAATCAGACGTAGATTTGGTCTTTTCACATAGTCCCATATTTCTTGGAGGCTTTGTTCATTTCTTTTTATTTCTTTTTCTCTAAACTTCTCTTCTCACTTCATTTCATTCATTTGATCTTCCATCACTGATACCCTTTCTTCCAGTTGATCGAGTCGGCTACTGAGGCTTGTGCATTCGTCATGTAGTTCTCCTCCTGTGGTTTTCAGCTCCATCAGGTCCTTTAAGGACTTCTCTGCATGGTTATTCTAGTTAGCCATTCGTCTAATTTTTTTTCAAGGTTTTTAACTTCTTTGCCATGGATTCGAACTTCTCCTTTAGCTTGGAGTAGTTTGACCACCTGAAGCCTTCTTCTCTCAACTCGTCAAAGTGATTCTCCATCCAGCTTTGCTCCATTGCTGGTGAGGAGCTGCATTCCTTTGGAGGAGGAGAGGCGCTCTGAGTTTTAGAGTTTCCATTTTTTCTGCTCTGTTTTTTCCCTATCTTTGTGGTTTTATCTACCTTGGGTCTTTGATGATGGTGACGTACAGATGGGGTTTTGGTGTGGATGTGGTTTCTGTTTGTTAGTTTTCCTTCTAACAGTCTGGACCCTCAGCTGCAGGTCTGTTGGAGTTTGCTGGAGGTCCACTCCAGACCCTGTTTGCCTGGGTATCAGCAGCGGAGGCTGCAGAACAGTGGATATTGGTGAACGGCAAATGTTGCTGCCTGATCATTCCTCTGGAAGTTCTGTCTCAAAGGAGTACCTGGCCGTGTGAGGTGTCAGTCTGCCCCTACTGGGGGGTGCCTCCCAGTTAGGCTACTCGGGGGTCAGGGACCCACTTGAGGAGGCAGTCTGTCCGTTGTCAGATCTCCAGTTGCGTGCTGGGAAAACCACTACTCTCTTCAAAGCTGTCAGACAGGGACATTTAAGTCTGCAGAGGTTTCTGCTGCCTTTTGTTTGTCTATTCCCTGCCCCCAGAGGTGGAGTCTACAGAGGCATGCTGGCCTTCTTGAGCTGCAGTGGGCTCCACTCAGTTTGAGCTTCCTGGCTGCTTTGTTTACCTATTCAAGCCTCAGCAATGGTGGGCACCCCTCCCCCAGCCTCTCTGCCACCTTACAGTTTGATCTCAGACTGCTGTGCTAGCGTTGAGCGAGGCTCTGTGGGCATAGGACCCTCCAAGCCAGGCACAGGATATAATCTCCTGGTGTGCCATTTGCTAAGACTGTTGGAAAAGTGCAGTATTAGGGTGGGAGTGACCCGATTTTCCAGGTGCCCTCTGTCACCCCTTTCTTTGACTAGGAAAGGGAATTCCCCGACTCCTTGCACTTCCTGGGTGACGCGATGCCTTGCCCTGCTTCGGCTTATGCTGGGTGCACTGCACCCACTGTCCTGCACCCACTATCTGACACCCCCCAGTGAGATGAGCCCAGTACCTCAGTTGGAAATGCAGAAATCACCCATCTTCTGCGTCGCTCACGCTGGGAGCTGTATACTGGAGCTATTCCTATTCGGCCATCTTCCATGTTTTTTTTTTTTTTTATTTGAGATGAAGTCTCACTCTGTTGCCCAGGCTTTAGTGTAGTGGCGCAATCTCGGCTCACTGCAACCTCCGCCTCCCGAGTTCAAGTGTGAATCATCCACTTTAAATGGGTTAATTTTATGGCATGGAAATCATATACCAACAAAGCAGTTTTAAAAACTAGATGGTCGTGATGGAATGTTCAATGTAAGGAAGTATATAGGAGTCCTCTCTGCCCTCTGTTTTCAGTCTAGGCAGTTATTTGTGACTGACTAACCAAATGACTTGGCTGAAAGAATAGCATGAGATGGTTTTGCATATACACCGACTATGAAAATAAAGTTGGCTTACATATGTTTGTTCAGCATGGTAAAAAAAGAAGGGAGGAATCTAGTGAAAATTAGAGAATTCCTAGGGGATGGATGATGTGTGCAGCAAACCACCATGGCACACATGCACCATGGCACACATTTACATGCTGCACATGTATCTCTGAACTTAAAAGTTGAAGGAAAAAAAGAAAATTAGAGAGTAAGTCTAAAATATATTTGCTATCCTAATGACAATAGTCTGTATATACTCAAATCTTTGCTTGTTCTCTCTTCCTTTCAAATAATATATTAAATACCACAGTCTTCTAGTTAGTAAAGTGTATTTGGGCTGAGTTTGCCTTCCCTCTACCTCTAAGCACCATGAAGATGGGGGCTGGGACTGTCTTATCTGTAGTCACATGGACAGGATCTGACAGTGGATAGAGATCAGCCTCTTTGGTTCTGGAGGAATTTATGTTGCAGACAGGCATGCTAAGTTGTGAGGAAAGTCCAGTTGATGGGGCTGGGGATACCCAGGTTCAAGAGGGCTGGATACAGGCAGTAAGCTATGATGGATAGATGTCAGGGAAAATCAAGGTGTAGACCAGGAAATGGTCCCATTCCATCAGATCATAGCAGATCAATGCTGGGTAGCAAGAGCCAGGAAAGAACAGTCTCTGGGCCAGCCTGCATTGGGTGCTGCCTGGTGTCATTTTACATTTGTGTTGGAGGCCAATGTAGGAGGATTGCGTGAGCCTAGGAGTTAGAGACCAGTCAGGGAAACAAAGTGAGACCCAGTCTTAAAAAACAAAAAATAGCTTTGTGTGGTGATGCACTCCTGCAGTCCCAGCTATTCAGGAGGTTTAGGCTGGAGCATCACTTGAGCCTGGGAGGTAGAGGCTGCAATGAGCCATGATTATGTCTCTGTACTCCAGCCTGTGACAGAGCAAAACCTTGTCTTAAACAAACCAAACCAAAACCAAAACCAAAACAAAAAACAACAACAAAAAAAGAGAAAACAACATAAAACAAAATACACTTATGGTTAATAACCAACAGCAGATTCTCAATGCCCCCTGCAAGCCTACTATACCTCCTCTTCCAGTCCTTCTTTCATTCCACTGGGTGACTTTCCCAGATTCTCCTGTCTCATTAGATTAATAACACCTCCTCTGCCTCACTCACACCCTCAGTGGATGGCCTCACATCCCAGGTCGCTGAGACGGAGAAGCAGTCAGAAGGGAAGGTCACCTCTACCAGCATCACTGCTTGGCCTTCTGCTACTGGGGATGGCCTTCTCCTTAATCCTTGCTGAGACATACACCTCTGTTGTGCATTATATCCCATCTCCCTATTAGGCATTCAGGGATGCAGCTCCAAGAATTCTCCCCGCTCTTACCCACAGCATTAAATCTGCTCTTTTGACTGGTTCATTCCTATCAGCATACACACATACTACACCTCAAACTGTATCTGATTTTAAATATGGAAAAGCAAACTAACAGAAAGAAAACTAGCAAAAAATTTGTCTCCACATGCTGACTCCAATCTCTGTCCTTCTAGTTTTCTCTTGCACCTATGCCCAGTGAGGATTTTATCCATACCGTTCCACCAAAAAAGGTCTTGAGGTTACAGATAACCTTCACATTGCTAAAGCCCATGTTTACTTCTCAGCACTCCTCTTACTTGATATGTGAGTACCATTTGACATAGCTCGTTACTACCTCCTTTTGAAACACTTCTTTCCTTTGGCTTCCAGAATGCTACTCTGTGGATGCACCTTTTCTTCATAAACTCCTTTGCTGGAGTTTGCTGATGGTTCCTCACCATGTCTGTGGCTGTTATCTTTGCAGTGCCTTGGGATCTGATCTTGAACCAATTCTCTTCTCTATTTACACTCACTTCTTAGAAGTTCTCATCCAGATTCATCCAAGTTTTAAGCACCATCCATATATCAAAGAATCACGTTTATACCTGTAGCTTGAACCTTTAGTATAATGCCTTTAGTATACTTAAGAACCTTCAGTATACTTCCTACTTGATATTTCTATTTGGATGTCTAATATGCTTTTCAAGATCATATTCACTATCACCTCCCACTCTCTTGACTGGTACTTCTGAGGTCCTCTCCATCCAAATAATTAGCAACTCCATTCTTCCAGATGTACTGGACAAAAATCTTAGTCTTCCTTGACAGTTTTTTTGCTCTCATTCCCCACAGCCAATCCATATCCAATCCATAACT
Source organism: Hylobates moloch (assembly GCF_009828535.3). Lineage (NCBI taxonomy): Eukaryota > Metazoa > Chordata > Mammalia > Primates > Hylobatidae > Hylobates > Hylobates moloch. The sequence goes on along the minus strand of NW_026652284.1, from coordinate 45,026,909 downwards.
AAGACATCTGCAATGCTGTCACCTCCACAGCAGCTCTCTTGGTCTGAGTAATCCTTACTTCTTGCTTGGATTATTACAATACCCTCCTAATTGGCATACCTGCATTTCTTTTTTTACAATCTAATCTAGTGCTTCCCTGAAGGACTTGAAGGACTCCCTGTAACATTTCTTGTGGAGCAGGTCTATTGGTAATAAACTTCCCGAGCTTTTATCTATCAAGGACTGTCTTAATTTCGCCCTCATTTTTAAAAGACAGTTTTGCCAGATATAGAAGTCTTGGCTGGCAGTTTTTTTCCCTTAAGCACTTTGAATATATCATACTGTACCTTCTGGCCTCTAAGGTTTCTAATGAGAAACTGGTGAATAATCATATTAAGGATCCCTTGTATCTGATGAATTGCTTCCCTTTTGATGCTTTAACGTATTTCAGTGCAGGTCTCTTGTAGTTCATCCTGTGTGTAGTTCATTAAACTTTTGAATTTGTAGATTCATGTATTTCATCCAACTTGGGAAAATTTTGGCCATTTTTTCTTCAAAGATCTCTGCCCTTTTCTCTTTCTCTTCACCTTCTGGAACTCCCATAATGTGTATGTTATTCTAGTTGATGGTATCCCCAGGTCCTTCAAACTCTGTTCACCTTTCCTTAATAGTTTTTCTTTCTGGTAATCAAACTCAAAACTTTCAATTGTCCTATTTTCAAGTTCTGCTGATTCTTTTGCCACTCAAATCTGTTTTTGAACTGCTTTTGTGAATTTTTCATTTCCATTTTGTACTTTTCTGCTCCAGAATTTCTTTTTGGTTCCTTTTCATATTTCCTATCTCTAATAACATTCTCATTTTGTTATCTAATTTTGTTCCTGTTTTTGTCCATGTGTTCCTTTAGTGCTTTAAGCATCTTTAAGATAGTTGTTTTATAGTCTTTGTCTAGTAATTCTGCCATCTGGCTTCCTCAGGGACATTTTCTGTTATTTTGTTCCTTTTAGTGGGATATACCTTCCTCTTTTTTAATGTGCGTGCGTTGTGACTTTTTTTGTTTAAAACTCCATTTGAATCATATAATTTGGTAACTCTGAAAATTTAATCCCCTCCCCTCCCCATGGTTTGTTGTTTTCTTTCCCTCTCTCCCTCCCTCTCTCTCTCTTCCTTCCTTCCCATTTCTCTCTGTCTCCCTTTCTTTCTTTTTTATTTGTATGGGTTCTCTTTGCCAAGGATCAGCCTGCAGTAGAAGCTTATGGCATTCAGGTCTTTTCTGAGTCTGTGTTTTTCCCTGAGCATATGAGATGACTTTCTAAATTCCCCTGTATATGCGGTTGCTTTTGAATATCTCATCTTTAAGTGCCTAGTTCCCAAAAGGGGGGTAGATGATCAAAAAAGAAGAAAAAAGTCCCAGGTGTTATATCTTTAAATCCCCTGGAAGCCACTTCTGCCACTGAGAGTTGCAACAATGCCTACCTCTGTATACACCTCTGCAATCAGAAGGAGAAATCAGCAGCCAGAACACAGAAACTTAGTATTTGGAGAAGGGGGTTCTTATTTCTCACTCTGGATCCTGCAAGCTGCTGTAGGAATGCAGGCTGCTGTCCCCACAGCTGCCTGCCATGGGGCTGGGGGAAGAGGAATGAGTAGTCACTATAGGACTAATGGCTGAAATAAACAGAAATTAATTACAATTCACCAGCCAAGCCTTCCTCTGGAAGCTGCGAGCATTCAGATATACTTCAGAGTTCCAAAATATTAACTTCAGACAGTTTCTGCTAGTACAATTTTTGTCCAAGTGGGGAGATGAATTCCTGGCACTTCCTACTTTGCCATCTTCCATTGGATATACCTGTATTTTTAACATCATTGCCAAAGTAATCCTTTGAAGTGTGAGATCATTACTTCTCTTCTCAAAATCCTTCCTTGGTTTCTCATCTCACTTAAAGTTAAAGCCAAAGTATTTACCAATGGCTACAGACCCTGTATAATTTGGTGCCCTGCTTTCTAGCCACACTGGTCTTCTTATAATTTCTCAAATACTTCAAATACTTCCCACAAACCTTTGCGCTTACTCTCTCGGCCAGGAACACACTTCTGTCAAATATCTGAACACCATTTCCCTTGACTACTTTTAGATTTCTTCTCACATGTCACTTCTCAGTGAGGTTTTCCCTGACCTCTACCACTGCCACTCCTACTTTACCTCACTTTTCTCCATAGCACTTTGTATGATCTAACATACTGTAGATTTGCTTTTTTATTTATAGTTTGTCTCTGCAGGATAATGTGACCGCATGAAGGCAAGGATTTTTTTCTGTTGTGTTTGTTGCTATGTGTGTCTAATACACAGTGAGTATGCATTAATTATCTGTTGAACAAATGAACAAATGAGTAAAGAAGGAAGGCTGTGTAAAAAACTCCACATCTAAAGAGAATTGCCAATTCCAGAGTCCAGGAGATCTGTAATATGGAGAATGGTTTTTTAAGGTAGAGGCCATTTAGGTTCAATATCCAATAATTTAACTTGATCAGAATGGACCACACACAGAATTCTATGTGGCTTGGATGGCAAAGGACGAAGGCCATATTCTATACCAGCTATACAAAATTATTATGCTTCCTGATATAGTCTGATCTCTGTCCTGGGTTCCTTGGGCCTGCCTGGAAAGGTACATTCTAGCAGTTACAATGAGACAGCATTCTTCAGGCATATATATCTCCACAACAATTCTGTACTAAGGCAGGCAGAGGATCATTCCTTTAATAGGTATTTATTGAGTGCCTGATATATATAAGGTATTGAGCTATTTCTGGAAATTCAGAGATGATAAAGAAGTTACACTTCTGGTGCTTAATGCACCACTTGTTTGTGCAGTATGAAATGTACTACAGAGTATATTTATACAGATAGATAAGGGGGCACATTGCAGGGTACTTACTTCGTTCAGCATGTTGATGTAGTGGGAAGGCAGGGGTTCAAGAAAGGTTTCTGAGATGAACCGAGTGTTGAAGGAAGGGACAGAAAATGTATGGCAATGAAAGGCAGGGTGTCTGGGTTATGAGGAGGCATTACATTTGCATGTAAGATAAACAATACATGCAAAAATCCAGAGCCACATTTAAAAAACTTCAAATAATCAAAACTACAGAGTAAGACATATGGATCATAATGAAATTGGAAAAGTAAGCTGAAGTCAGATCACAATTTGTGAGGCATGCTAGGGCATGAAGTCATTTACTAAACGCTGTGAGGATCATGGAAATGTGTTAAAAGAAGATAAACATGGCGAAAATAATAATGTCCATTTATTGAACACTTATTATGACATTCAGACACTGTGTCAAACACATAATATACATTCTTTTACTTAACCCTCACGAATGAACCTATAAAGCAGGTATTTTTCCACATTTTATGGCCAGGGAAGTAGACAGAGGAATTAAGTACATGGCTTCAGATTCACATAGCAAAGTGGAAGAGGCAGGATTTGAACTGAGGTCTGACTGACTCAGTGGTATGCTGAGAATGTATGCTTAACACCACTCCTGTCGTCTGGCCACTCTAACAGCAGTGACCAGACAGAACTTAACAGAGCTCAGATATGACATACAGGTAGTCTCAGAGGCCATGGCAGTTGAAGGCATTCTTAGGGAAGAAGCCTAATATGAACTCTGCCAATGAGGCTTTTGGCATTCCTTAGGCTCACTTATCAAAGGCGGGCCAGGGCCAGAAGCATCAGCATCTGCTTATTAGAAATGTAGACTCTCAGACTCCACCCCAGGCCTACTGGGTCAACCGCTGCAGCAAGATCCCAGGAAATTCATATGCACCTTCAAGCCTGGGAAGCCATGGTTTAGATACACATTGACATGTGCCAGAGACATGTGATACCAGGGAAAGGGTATGGTAGCTCGATTGGATAACAGGGGTACCTGCTCTCTGTCCTTAACTGGAGTTGTGGGAGTGGAACGTATACTACAGGAGATGCTCAGAAAAGGAGAGCCCATTTTGTGCTGTCTTATATGTAAGAAATTGTTATCTTTCTTAAAAGTACCCCAAAAGAATCCCTTTTTGGTTCTTTTGATTCTTTTGATGCTGATGCTTCTGGCCCTGGCCCACCTTTGATAAATGAGTCTAAGGAATGCCAAAAGCCTCATTGGCAGAAATTCTTTCAGTGTCAAAACAGAACTGATCAATGTGAATTGTTTATCAGACATAGATTAAAGAATTAAAGATAAAATCAAGACAAATGCTGCATTAGTCCTTAGCTATTTAAGGGCAGATCATATCTGACCCCAAACTTTTTGAATTTGTACTTCAATTTGGAGCTGGTAATGATACAATTCATGCCTATTGCTACCCCGTAAACACAAATTCCCTTACTGATTTAATAGCCATGTCTTTGTGTAGACAGTGATAATTATAAATGGAGGTTTGTATCAAAGCTAGACACTACTGTTTCTCTTATCTACACCTCACTCTTTCTCTTTCTCCCCATCCCTCCCTACTCCTGTCTCCATTTCTCTCTCATAGGTGGCCTGTAACAAAGTCAGTATTTATGAGGCAAAGTGTGCAGTTTCATGATCTTTCTCCTTTTGTGATTGGTGTGGAGACAACATTGTGGTGCACATGCTTGAACCTGGTCCTGTTTCCCCAGAGGACCCCTTACCTTGTTTTTGTTGTTCAGAGCTGAGGCAGGAAGCCCAGTAGGAAACCCGATTAGGTGAAGCATCTTCAAGTCCGATTAGACTACAGGTAGTCATTAGAAGGATCAGGTGCCATCTGGGGACTTTATGTGTGACAAAGTCCTGAAACATGTTCAAACCCCAGTATGAGTAAGGGAAGAAGTGGAAGCGTGCTGTGTATGCAGAAGCATAAACCATAGCATTTCATCATGTGCTGCTTCTGCTGTTTGTCCTGTATTATGCTGAGTCACCAAATTGTGTACACTCACAGTCATTTCAGAATCACATCAATAAGGTAATAAGCAAGAGTGCCTAAATAAAACAAAAGGCCTAGATCTTTATTTTTAAATGATTACCAGGAGCAAGTACTGACTTAGAAACTTATCAGAATGAGAAAATGTCAAACAATTTCATTTTTAGCTGCACAATAACAGCTTTCTCCCGTTAACATAAATGAGGGTTAAAAGTTGTCTGGGAGAGAAATGCTTGTGTACTGGTGAAGTACTTTTTCTGGAGGATAACACTAGGCAAGAAAGAAGATGCAAGGGAAACCTTCATGAGGAAGATTTCATAACTGCAGAGCATGCTAGGAACTGTTTTGTATCTGGCTGTGGTCTCCTTAGGGAGAGCTCTGTCTGGTGATTAGCATCACCATGGATTAAATTAATTGGCTGTACTCAATCCCTTGCTGGACATACTGAGAATAAATCCAAAGACATTAGTTTCTTTGCACGAAATGAGGTTACATATCCAGTGACATTTATTTAAGCTATTTAAACAACTTAAACATCTTTTTGTTTTCTTAATAACAGAAGTTTCAAGTTCTGGTAAGTACAAAACTATTTGAATCTTTCTTTGGAAAATATTCTGTTTTGCTAGTTGTATTTTGTTTTCCGTATTATACTTAGATTATATATCTGTGTTCTGTCTTTAACTGTTAGAAAAAGAATAAATGTTATTAATAATTATCTTTTACTTAAATATGCCAGCAACCTTCACAATATGCTGATATTGAAGTAGAATAGAACTTCAGTATCAGGAAATCAAGTGATTCTAGTTTATTCAAATGAGTAATGTTTACTTTGTTTCTGACAATAAAAGCATTATATACTTCTTATAGACATGTGGGCAATACATTAAAGAAGAAGGCAATTAATTCAACAATGCTGTGACTACCACAGTGAATAACTGGTGATTTTCCTTTTTGAATCTCCTCTCTCAACTCTACCCCATAGGCTCATGAAAATCTGAAATGAACTGGTTTTTCTTGCAACATCAAGTCTCTGAATTGCTAAAAGAATGAACATTCTGTACATTCTGTATTTCTCAATTTTCCACTTTTTCTACTTCATTATTTGTGACTTGTCTGAATTCACACTATGTGGTAGAAAATTAAAATATAATTAGTGAAATGACGCATGTAACTCTGTCATGTTTTGTCAAGTGAGTGGGAGAGTGAAGACACAGCCCTCTTGGTAGAGGCCAACTATTTAGTAGTTCTGAGCAGCACAGCTGTAAATGATTGATTTAAGTGGGGTTTGATTGAAACTAATGATGCCACAGATAAGCCTAGCCACAGTTGAGCCTAAGGGTGTTAAAAAATCTGCTTAATATTAAAGAGCAATGAAAGTATGCATGATAGCTCCATTGTCTAACTTTAGGCAATAAAGAGGCTCTGCAGAGAAGAAGAGACGATATTGGTAGCAAGCTGTCATGTCATTAGAAGCGGATTTTAAGGCAAAGAGTTTTTGTAAACCAGCTTCCTTGCTACATATAGAGAAGTCACTGGTGAGGAAACTGGAGGGCCTCAAGATTCTACAGTTACCTCTTTCCACCTCCACCACTTCTTCAGCCTAAACTTCTGGGAGAATTCAACCATTTTATGCTGCTCAGTTTGTTTGTTCCCTAGGTAGCCCTTAAGTATATTACTGCCTTATTCCAAATTTAAAGGGCATAAGATAAACCTTATTATCGAAAGTGTATGTAATGATACATAGCTAAATTTCCATGCAAATTCTGATTAGTTCTTAAAACTGATTAAGAATGGAGCACAGCTAACATAGGAGAACTCAAAAATGTTACGGAGGGCTGGTAGCTCTGTTTCACAGAAGTGGGCACTCTATCGTCAAGACTTAATGACCACGTCGCTAGTCTTGCTCAGGTGCACCAGGTAAATGCTGTACCACCTCTGCCTTCTTCCTGGAGGGCATCTCTACCACTTTTTGCCTCTGGCATCTCAACTTTACACAGGCTTTCCTCTGGAAATTGCCCTCTCTTCTCACTCCCACCCCCAATCCCTCAGGCTGTATTAGACATCCCTCCTTAATATTCTCTTGGTACCCCAACTCTTCCTTTTCTTCACTTGAGCTGTTGAGTTACTCTATGAACTTCCCATGGACTCTGTAGGAAATGCACATTATTAAGACAGGGCAAAAGCTGATTCACTTCCTTCAGAAATACTTGGTTTGCACCCTCTTTCCAAATGATGACGTTGTGCAATCAATGAACACAAATGTTTTTATTCAGTGATAATACCTAATCTTTATCATGTTCTGGGTTTTACACACAAGGCCCTCCTTATCATAGGCTGTTAAGACTCACCTACAAGGATGCAGAATCTCAACACTCTAACTAAAAGTTCCCCCAGTGACTTCTAGGAGTTCCCAGAGATTCTCTCGCACACTATGAAGATCATGTGAACTTATATTTTTGTTTTGTTTTCACTACAGCATCCCCAACAAAGTGCCTGGCAACCACCCTGTTGGATGCACCTTCTCTGCAAATGCTCCTCCACTGCTGGGGAGCTGGCATCTTCCCAGGTCACGGTACCTTCAGCACCTGCCCTTCATGCACTGGGCTCAAAACTAATGCTCAGGGCTGGGTAGCAGTGGGATAGGGACAATGGCAACTGCCTCTTTGCTCCTATTGTCTTTATCTTCCATGTTTTCCCTCCCGGCCCCAGAACAAAATCTCCTTTCTCTTTAGCCAAAACTGACAAACAAAACTGCCCACAAAATTCTTAGCATATTGGCTCACATAGATGTGTTCCCAAAGTGGTCACCAGGTTAACAGCTCTCCAAATAGTGAGATTCAGGCATTTAAAAAGTGACATTAAGAGCCTCATGATGCACCTACACCAAGAAAAATATCATTTTCCAAAATTAAGTGAAAAATGTGTCTCAAATATTATTCATGTACAATATTTTCAAATAAACATATAAGTAAACCAACCTAAAATATAATTGGAGACAGAGTTCTAAAGTCTTATTTATTTTTTTTTTTTAAATTTTCTTGAAATGGTGTCTCACTCTATCATCCAGGCTGGGGTGCAGTGGTGCGATCTCAGCTCACTGCAACCTCCGCCTCCTGGGTTCAAGTGATTCTTCTGCCTCAGCCTCCCGAGTAGAGTAGCTGGGACTACAAGCGCACGCCACCACGCCCGGCTAATTTTTGTATTTTTAGTAGAAATGAGGGTTCACCATGTTGGCCAGGCTGGTCTTGAACTCCTGACCTCAGGAGATCTACCTGCCTCGGCCTCCCAAAGTGGTGGGATTGCACGTGTGAGCCACCACGCCTGGTCTAAAGTCCTATTTAAATACTGAAGGAACTCATCCTTCTTATAGTTGCTGATGCCATGGCAATTAAGCAGCCTGCTCAAAGTCAGACCACAGTTGACCAGATAAGGATAAGAGGTTGCAGTTTTGCTGACTCTATTGCGAAGCTGGATTCCCCAGCTCCTGATGCACATGTCTGCTACAGCTGCTTTTTTTGTCTTAAGTATTATAATTACTTTAAACTTCTGAGGAAGAAGGAAGGGAAGACATCTAATTTCTAGGCTGATCTTCAAATGTTTTTTTCTAAGTTACATTTAAATAAGATTTGCAAATCAGATTGGAGATATATGAAGAATCTTGGATAACAGCTTGCAAAAATTTAAGTAGATAATTTGAGCCAGATTTATAGCTGATTTACAATGATAAACATGCCTTTTTCCATCTCTGTATTACCAATCACATTAATTTTGTTTGTTCAATTTGTCTTCAAGGCTGCAGGACTTTCTTACTGTGTCAAAAGACACTAATAATTAAAATGATTTCAAACAATAGAAAACAGCCACAAATGAAAACAAGGCCAGAACCAGATAAATCCTTCCACATGCTGCTCGTTTGTCAGTCAAACTCCAGTTTCACTGAGAAGTGGAAACGGAAAACCTTAGTGCTTTGCTGAAAATTACTCTTCTTGAATTCTCTCCTGAAGGTTTAACTTTAGAACTACTAGTGGGACTAGTAACCAGACTGCAACAGTTTTAGCAGCCCACAGCAATGCTGTCATTCATTTAAAGAACATTTTTGCTTAGTGCAGTGTTTCCCAAAGTAAGTTAAGTGGTTGTGTGAGATGATTTGCCTGCATTTTATCCAATATGCAGTGGAAACATCTGATAGTATCTTAAGATGGCTCTTACTTAAGGTTCTATGTGATACATTCCTCCTAGAACTTAATGTCAAGTACATTTTCCTCCAGACAATTTGAACTTTAAAAACATTTCCTGTTTCTCCCATATTTCCTTATTGTCAGGATATGAAGGACTAAATTGATGAATTGCAAAACTCTCTTACTTTTCTCAGTGGATGGTTTCTGATTTGTGTCTGTTGTTTTTTAAATTCTGCAATAATACCTGCTAATTTTAAAGGTTCACGAAGTTTAGCAATGTATAAAAAACACGAATATTATCCAGAATTCTGCAATCCAGAGATAACCACCATCAACACTGGGTTGTATATATTTCTGGACTTTTCCCCAATTCATATAACTCAGTCATGTGCCACAAAACACTACTTTGGTCCATGGCGGACTACCTATATGATGGTGGCCCCACAAGATTATAATACCATATTTTGACTATACCTTTTCTATGTTTAGATATGTTTAGATACACAAATTACCACTGTGTTACAATGCCGTACGGTATTCAAACAGTAACATGCTGTACAGATTTATAGCCTAGGAGGAATAGGTTATTCCCTAAAGCCTGGGTGTGTAGTAGGCTATACCATCTGTTTGTGTAAGTACACTCTATGATATTCACACAATGATAAAATCACCTAACAATGCATTTCTCAGAACTTATCCTCATTGTTAAGCAATGTGACTGTACGTATACATTTAAATCAGTAGCACAGAATGTTTTTCAAACTGAATTTTTGCAGTTAGTAATATGTCATGATCATCTTTCTATGCCAAAAGATACATAAGATCATGTTTAATGGTTGCATAGTTTTCCATTGCATAGGTGTATATGTGATAATTTATCTAGGCCCTTATTCGTGTGTTTAGGTTATTTTTAACCTTTAAATTATAAATGTCCTTATTTAACAGTTTATCTCTTTTATTATAAGTTCCTTAAAATTGTCTTTCAAAATTGATAGGTATAATGAATGAATAAACGAATGAAAGAATAAACTTCTAGGAATATCCTGGATGTCTGCAGCTATATTTAGCATGCATTAGTATTACCATGTATTTGCTATGGTGCTGTGATTCTGGAGATAATTTTCTTTCTTCTCTAGGTCTCAGCCAAAATGAGTGATACCCCTTCTACTGGTTTTTCCATCATTCATCCTACTTCTTCTGAAGGTCAAGTTCCACCCCCTCGCCATTTGAGCCTCACTCATCCTGTTGTGGCCAAGCGGATCAGTTTCTACAAGAGCGGAGACCCCCAATTCGGCGGGGTCAGGGTGGTGGTCAACCCTCGCTCTTTTAAGTCCTTTGATGCTCTGCTGGATAACTTGTCCAGGAAGGTGCCCCTACCTTTTGGAGTGAGGAACATCAGCACCCCTCGGGGCAGGCACAGCATCACGCGCCTGGAGGAGCTGGAGGACGACGAGTTGTACCTATGTTCCCACGGCAGGAAGGTGCAGCCTGTAGACCTGGACAAAGCCCGTCGGCGCCCGCGGCCCTGGCTCAGCAGCCGGGCCATCAGCGCGCATGCACAGTCCCACCCCGTCGCCGTCGCTGCCCCCAGCATGCCCCGCGCCCCGCGGAGCCTGGTGGTCTTCAGGAATGGCGACCCGAAGACGAGGCGCGCGGTTCTTGTGAGCAGGAGGGTCACCCAGAGCTTCGAGGCATTTCTACAGCACCTGACAGAGGTCATGCAGCGCCCGGTGGTCAAGCTGTATGCTACGGACGGAAGGAGGGTGAGCGTTCTGGGGGCTCCTCGAGCCTGAGCTCATTTTGAGCACCCTACTAATTGGATTCGTGTGGGATGTGAATGGTGGCCCCCGGGAAGGAAGTCTTCCTTCCTCCCTGACTGTGTATGTGAGTGTGTGTGTGCCGCTGCTGCCTTTGTTCCTTTGTCAGAATCTGACTGGAATCTCATCTTTCCCTCACGCTACCTACCCCTTTCTGTCTTCCCTGAGCCCCGAGTTACATAATGTTTTCGCATGGAATCCAATCTGGATAATATTTTTTGGAAAGGAGTGACAAACAGTAGTATTTTCATACAGGAAGCATTTTCCTGGGATCCCCTCTGGAACGTAACTGACTCCCCCACCCAACCTTGACATTTGGTATTTGTACTTATTTTGTATACGCCATTGGTGCCTAAGAAAATGCTCAGTGATGATGTCTTTCAAGCCTAGGAGGTTGTTGATTTGATTCAAGCAAAGTTATAAAATTACCACTTAGTATAAAATGTGCTCATCTCAGGATGATGACTCTGGTCTCTTTTAGGTTCCCAGCCTCCAGGCAGTGATCCTGAGCTCTGGAGCTGTGGTGGCAGCAGGAAGGGAGCCGTTTAAACCAGGAAATTATGACATCCAAAAATACTTGCTTCCGGCTAGATTACCAGGGATCTCTCAGCGTGTGTACCCCAAGGGAAATGCAAAGTCAGAAAGCAGAAAGAGTAAGTCACTTATTAATATATAGCCCATATTTTTAGCCCTGAGATTTTTTTTGCCTCAACGACAGCAAAAATCCATGCTTAAATGACCAGTTTCTTTCACCACAGAAACGAAAAGGAGAGGATTTAAAAACATTCTAAACTGAAATTGGCTATATTTATAGTTGGAAAGAGTCATAGAGATTATCTATTTTTTAGACTTTTCCAAATCAATGATATGCCTGTTTAAATTGATGATGTGTACTTTTTTGCATAAAATATCTAGTTAAAAAAATAAAAATGCCAGCATTTCTTGCTTTAGAGTGGAATCTGTGTAAGTCTCTTCTCTGGTGTTTGCAGTTTTCTCTAAATAGTACCATGCAGCATCCATAGCTGACCTCAGCAGGTTAGCAGAATGACTGTATTTTTTCAAATCTACGCTATGTGCTCTGCCTTCTGAAGTTATTCCTATAAAAACCACAGGTTCTTAGATCCACATTTTATTTATTAAATAAAAGGTTCATGCAACCAATTCATGCTGGTTAACGATAATGTAGGTTGATAATTCTGTAGGATCTGCTGTGTAGCATTATCCTTTGGTTAGGGGAGGAAGAGGGCCTCTTCAGGCTCAGGAATGTGGGATGAGCTGTAAATTGCCTATACAGCAATTTACATTAGCAATAATGAGCTAATCTCATTATTCATTGTACTCAGTATTTCCAGGGAAGACAAGCTCTTTGCTGGAGTACTGATTATTTTTTATACTTAAATTTAAGTTTTTATTCTCTTTAGACTTGGATAATATGTATTTTAAATAGTATTAATCTCTCTACTCACTGCTAATGTGGGTAAAACTAATCCGTTGTTGTTTAATGATTTCATGGATATATTCAATAGATAATTATTAATGCTTCTATTTTGTAAGCATTAGGTTGCCACATATATGTTATAAATATGGTAGTGCTATTTCACGTTTGTCATTTTACTAAAATGATTTTATTATCTTATGTGTGATACAGGTTGCCGAGTATGGTTTTTGATGACTGCAGGGAATCTGAGGGCTTTGTTAAGTTTTCTTAAAAAATTTGAGACATTTTGATTTATAATTTAAGTAAAAGCATATCAAAAATAAGAAAAAATATTTCTAGGTTTATACTCTAGGGGCTTACCTGATGGCAGGTATGTGCAAATCTATATAGATTTGCTAACAGGAATTTTTTTTTCTTTTTGAGATGGGGTCTTGCTATGTTACCCAGGCTGTTTATGATGGGCTCAAGTGATCACCCGCCTCAGCCTCCCAAAGTGCTAGGATTACAGATGTGAGCCATTGCGCCCAGCCCAGGCATTTTGATTGAATTTAAGAAGCAAGAGTGCCAAGGTTAATGCTGAAGATACACATTAAAAGGACAACTGATATCTGGACTTATGTCTATCTCTGTTCTCTCTTGTGCCCTATATTAAGTCAGCTGCAACGATAATGCAAAGTGCATGCTAAATTACTAATTAGTACTTGATTAATTCAGTCTTAATTATAAAAATGTTTCTGCTTTCACAAAGCTATGGATACCTCTTTTGATGTGTAGGTGGGAAGATGAATACCATCATAAATTGCTTGCCTTGTTTGAATAGGTAAGTGGTACTTGGTTAGACTCCAGTTTCAGTACTGGTAAAACAATGAAATGAAAACCCACAAAAAGTTTTACCTTTGGTAGAATTCTTAGCAGTTTTTACTTTATACATTTTTAAAATTAAAATTACCTTATTAAACTTGTTAAAATTCTCTGAACCTCCTCATTGAAGTTGAAGTAGAATTAGAGATCTCTTCTAAAGAGTGGTTTGAAGAAATGTACCACTGTTACAGTAGGTTTTCTCAAATAACTATTGGGAAAATACATAGGCTGAGTGTGGTGGCTCACGCCTGTAATCCTAGCACTTTGGGAGGCCGAGGCAGGCGGATCACGAGGTCAGGAGATCGAGACCATCCTGGCCAACATGGTGAAAACCCATCTCTACTAAAAATACAAAAAAATGAGCTGGGCATGGTGGTGCGGGCCTGTGGTCCCAGCTATTCGGGACGCTGAAGCAGGAGAACTGCTTGCACCCTGGTGGTGGAGGTAGCAGTGAGCCCAGATCGTGCCACTGCACTCCAGTCTGGTGACAGAGCAAGACTCTGTCTCAGAAAAAAAGAAAAAAAAGAAAAAAAATACATAGAGCTCAGAAACATATCAGTAACATTTTACTGTGAAATACAGAAAATATGCTACTTTTCATACTAATCATTTCTCCTTTTCTCTTTTTTTCTTTGCTGCCTCTTCCTTTGGATATTTCTAACTTCTCTGCCTTCCATATTATATTTTGATGTGGGCACCTTTTACTCTTAAAATCTTTAAAGTAAGCACACATATGTCTTCAAGCTCAAGGTCCCAGATTTATTCTGTTTCTTCTGAGAAAACACATAATAATGATTGCTACTTAGACTATTCTTTTGTTCCTGAAAATTACTTGGCCTTAGAAAAGAATGATTCTCAGAATTTACCAATATATCCTTCTGAAGATGATATTGAGAAATCAATTATTTTTAATCAAGATGGCACTATGACAGTTGAGATGAAAGTTCGATTCAGAATAAAAGAGGAAGAAACCATAAAATGGACAACTACTGTCAGTAAAACTGGTCCTTCTAATAATGATGAAAAGAGTGAGATAAGTTTTCCAGGAAGAACAGAAAGTCGATCATCTGGTTTAAAGCTTGCAGCATGTTCATTCTCTGCAGATGTGTCACCTATGGAGCGAAGCAGTAATCAAGAGGGCAGTTTGGCAGAGGAGATAAACATTCAAATGACAGATCAAGTGGCTGAAACTTGCAGTTCTGCTAGTTGGGAGAATGCTACTGTGGACACAGATATCAACCAGGGAACTCAAGACCAAGCAAAGCATCGTTTTTATAGGCCCCCTACACCTGGACTAAGAAGAGTGAGACAAAAGAAATCTGTGATAGGCAGTGTGACCTTAGTATCTGAAACTGAGGTTCAAGAGAAAATGATTGGACAGTTTTCCTATAGTGAAGAAAGGGAAAGTGGGGAAAACAAGTCTGAGTATCACATGTTTACACATTCTTGCAGTAAAATGTCATCAGTATCTAACAAACCAGTATTTGTTCAGATCAATAACAATGATCAAATGGAGGAGTCATCGTTAGAAAGAAAAAAGGAAAACAGTCTGCTTAAGTCAAGTGCAATAAGTGCTGGTGTTATAGAAATTACAAGTCAGAAGATGTTAGAGATGTCGCATAATAATGGTTTGCCATCAACTATATCAAATAACTCAATTGTGGAGGAAGATGTAGTTGATTGTGTGGTATCGGACAACAAAACTGGTATCAAGAACTTCAAAACTTATGGTAACACCAATGATAGGTTCAGTCCTTTTTCAGCAGATGCAACCCATTTTTCAAGTAATAACTCTGGAACTGACAAAAATATTTCTGAGGCTCCAGCTTCAGAAGCATCCTCTAATGTCACTGCAAGAATTGACAGACTAATTAATGAATTTGCTCAGTGTGGTTTAACAAAACTTCCAAAAAATGAAAAGAAGATTTTGTCATCTGTTACCAGCAAAAAGAAGAAAAAATCTCGACAGCAAGCAATAAATTCCAGGTATCAAGATGGACAGCTTGCAACCAAAGGAATTCTTAATAAGAATGAGAGAATAAACACAAAAGGTAGAATTACAAAGGAAATGATAGTGCAAGATTCAGATAGTCCCCTTAAAGGAGGGATACTTTGTGAGGAAGACCTCCGGACAAGTGATACTGTAATTGAATCAAATACTTTTTGTTCCAAAAGTAATCTCAATTCCACGATTTCCAAGAATTTCCATAGAAATAAATTAAATACTACTCAAAATTCCAAGGTTCAAGGACTTTTAACCAAAAGAAAATCTAGATCACTAAATAAAATAAGCTTAGGAGCACCTAAAAAAGGAGAAATCGGTCAAAGAGATAAAGTGTTTCCTCACAATGAATCTAAATATTGCAAAAGTACTTTTGAAAATAAAAGTTTATTTCATGTATTTAACATCCTTGAGCAAAAACCCAAAGATTTTTATGCACCGCAATCTCAAGCAGAAGTGGCATCTGGGTATTTGAGAGGAATGGCAAAGAAGAGTTTAGTTTCAAAAGTTACTGATTCACACATAACTTTAAAAAGCCAGAAAAAACATAAAGGGGATAAATTGAAAGCAAGTGCTATTTTAAGTAAACAACATGCTACAACCAGGGCAAATTCTTTAGCTTCTTTGAAAAAACCTGATTTTCCTGAGGATATTGCTCATCATTCAATTCAAAATTATATACAGAGTTGGTTGCAAAACATAAATCCGTATCCAACTTTAAAGCCTATAAAATCAGCTCCGGTATGTAGAAATGAAATGAGTATGGTAAATTGTAGCAATAATAGTTTTTCAGGGAATGATCCCTATACAAGTTCTGGAAAAATAAGTAATTTTGTTATGGAAAGTAATAAACACATAACTAAAATTGCCAGTTTGACAGGAGATAATCTATGTAAAGAGGGAGATAAGTCTTTTATTGCCAATGACACTGGTGAAGATCTCCATGAGACACAGGTTGGATCTCTGAATGATGCTTATTTGGTTCCCTTGCATGAATATTGTACTTTGTCACAGTCAGCTATTAATGATCATAATACTAAAAGTCATATAGCTGCTGAAAAATCGGGACCAGAGAAAAAACTTGTTTACGAGAAAATAAACCTAGCTAGAAAAAGGCAAAGTGTAGAGGTTGCCATTCAAGTAGATCCTATAGAAGAGGAAACTCCAAAAGACCTCTTACCAGTCCTGATGCTTCACCAATTGCAAGCTTCAGTTCCTGGTATTCACAAGACTCAGAATGGAGTTGTTCAAATGCCAGGTTCACTTGCACATGTTCCCTTTCATTCTGCAATCTGTAATTCATCCACTAATCTCCTTCTAGCTTGGCTCTTGGTGCTAAACCTAAAGGGAAGTATGAATAGCTTCTGTCAAGTTGATGCTCACAAGGCTACCAACAAATCTTCAGAAACGCTTGCATTATTGGAGATTCTAAAGCACATAGCTATCACAGAGGAAGCTGATGACTTGAAAGCTGCTGTTGCCAATTTAGTGGAGTCAACTACAAGCCACTTTGGACTCAGTGAGAAAGAACAAGACGTGGTTCCAATAGATCTTTCTGCAAATTGTTCCACAGTCAACATTCAGAGTGTTCCTAAGTACAGTGAAAATGAAAGAACACAAGGAATCTCCTCTTTGGATGGAGGTTGCTCTGCCAGTGAGGCATGTGCCCCTGAAGTCTGTGTTTTGGAAGTGACTTGCTCTCCATGTGAGATGTGCACTGTAAATAAGGCTTATCCTCCAAAAGAGACATGTAACCTCAGTGACACTTTTTTTCCTAGTGATGGTTATGGTGTGGATCAGACTTCTATGATTAAGGCTTGTTTCCTAGGAGAGATCTGTTCACTTACTGATACTGTGTTTTCTGATAAGGCTTGTGCTCAAAAGGAGAACCATATCTATGAGGGAGCTTGCCCAATTGATGAGACCTACGTTCCTGTCAATGTCTGCAATACCATTGACTTTTTAAACTCCAAAGAAAACACATATACTGATAACTTGGAATCAACTGAAGAGTTAGAAAGAGGTGATGACATTCAGAAAGATCTAAATATTTTGACAGACCCTGAATATAAAAATGGCTTTAATACATTGGTGTCGCATCAAAATGTCAGTAATTTAAGCTCCTGTGGCCTTTGCCTAAGTGAAAAAGAAGCAGAACTTGATAAGAAACATAGTTCTCTAGATGATTTTGAAAATTGTTCACTAAGGAAGTTTCAGGATGAAAATGCATATACTTCCTTTGATATGGAAGAACCAAGGACTTCTGAAGAACCAGGCTCAATAACCAACAGCATGACATCAAGTGAAAGAAACATTTCAGAATTGGAATCTTTTGAAGACTTAGATAACCATGACACTGATATCTTCAATAGAGTGGTTAATGGAGGAGAGCAAGCCACTGAAGAATTAATCCAAGAAGACGTAGAGGCTAGTAAAACTTTAGAATTGATAGACATCTCTAGTAAGAATATTATGGAAGAAAAAAGAAAGAATGGTATAATTTATGAAATAATCAGTAAGAGGCTGGCAACACCACCATCTTTAGTTTTTTGCTATGATTCTAAGCAAAATAGTGAAAAGGAGACCAATGAAGGAGAAACTAAGATGGTAAAAATGATGGTGAAAAACATGGAAACTGGAAGTTATTCAGAGTCCTCTCCTGATTTAAAAAAATGCATCAAAAGTCCAGTGACTTCTGATTGGTCAGACTATCGGCCCGACAGTGACAGTGAGCAGCCATATAAAACATCCAGTGATGATCCCAATGACAGTGGCGAACTTACCCAAGAGAAAGAATACAACATAGGATTTGTTAAAAGGGCAATAGAAAAACTTTACGGTAAAGCAGATACTATTAAACCATCTTTTTTTCCTGGCTCTACCCGCAAGTCTCAGGTTTGTCCTTATAATTCTGTGGAATTTCAGTGTTCCAGGAAAGCAACTCTTTATGATTCTGAAGGGCAGTCATTTGGCTCTTCTGAACAGGTATCTAGTAGTTCACCTATGTTGCAGGAATTCCAGGGAGAAAGACAAGATAAGTGTGATGTTAGTGGTGTGAGGGACAATTATTATAGGGGTGACGTGTTAGAACCTGGTACAAAACAAAATGATCATAGCAGAATCCTCACAGACATAGAGGAAGGAGTACTGATTGACAAAGGCAAATGGCTTCTGAAAGAAAATCATTTGCTAAGGATGTCATCTGAAAATCCTGGCATGTGTGGCAATGCAGACACCACATCAGTAGACACCCTACTTGATAATAACAGCAGTGAGGTACCATATTCACATTTTGGTAATTTGGCCCCAGGCCCAGCCATGGATGAACTCTCCTCTTCAGAACTCGAGGAACTGACTCAACCCCTTGAACTAAAATGCAATTACTTTAACATGCCTCATGGCAGTGACTCAGAACCTTTTCATGAGGATTGGCTGGATGTTCACAATGAAACCTGTGCCAAGGAAAGAATAGCAAATCACCATACAGAGGAGAAGGGTAATCATCAGTCAGAAAGAGTATGCACATCTGTCACTCATTCCTTTATTTCTGCTGGTAACAAAGTATACCCTGTCTCTGATGATGCTATTAAAAACCAACCATTGCCTGGCAGTAATATGATTCATGGTACACTTCAGGAAGCTGACTCTTTGGATAAACTGTATGCTCTTTGTGGTCAACATTGCCCAATACTAACTGTTATTATCCAACCCATGAATGAGGAAGACCGAGGATTTGCATATCGCAAAGAATCTGATATTGAAAATTTCTTGGGTTTTTATTTATGGATGAAAATACACCCATATTTACTTCAGACAGACAAAAATGTGTTCAGGGAAGAGAACAATAAAGCAAGTCTGAGACAAAATCTTATTGATAATGCCATTGGTGATATATTTGATCAGTTTTATTTCAATAACACATTTGACTTGATGGGTAAAAGAAGAAAACAAAAAAGAATTAACTTCTTGGGGTTAGAGGAAGAAGGTAATTTAAAGAAATTTCAACCGGATTTGAAGGAAAGGTTTTGTATGAATTTCTTGCACACATCATTGTTAGTTGTGGGTAATATGAATTCAAATACACAAGACCTCAGCAGTCAGACAAATGAAATCTTTAAAGCAGTCGATGAGAATAACAACTTATTAAATAACAGATTCCAGGGCTCAAGAACAAATCTCAACCAAGTAGTAAGAGAAAATATCAACTGTCATTACTTCTTTGAAATGCTTGGTCAAGTTTGCCTCTTAGATATTTGCCAAGTTGAGACCTCCTTAAATATTAGCAACAGAAATATTTTAGAAGACCTTTGTATGTTTGAGGGTGAAAATCTTTTCATTTGGGAAGAGGAAGACATATTAAATTTAACTGATCTTGAAAGCAGTAGAGAACAAGAAGATTTATAATTTCAATATCAGCACAGTCATTCTTTGTCAATTCATTTTTTCCCATAATGAGATGAAGCACGTGTGACGAATATGGACTAGATAACCTCTAAGAATTTTCCACTTCTTCAAAATGAACTTACTCTAGAAAGCTTACCCTTGGATAACCAGTTTGACTTTCAAAATTTCTCTGTTCTTTGTTTTTCCAACAATTACAGACTCAGGTTCTCTTATTTTGGAAGTTTCTATCCGGTTTTGTTCTGAAATTACATGGTTTTTATTTTTTGGTATCTATGATTTTTTTTGCTCAGGGCGTCAAAATGTACTAAAGATAAGAATTATATCCTTTTTAAAAAAGTGTCGTTAGCTTGGTGTAAAATGTATATTGACTGTATTGGTGAATAAATTGAATAGACATAACCTCAAAGTACTTCACTTATTCTTTTTAACTACTGATTTGATAAAAAGTATGATTATAAGATATCCACAACAATCTCATAGTTTCTTGTGCCAAATGTGTTGAGTCCAGAATATCCAGTGAAATTGCAAGCATTTCGATGGGACAGGATTTAGTGTTTTTCTAATAGACTAGACTATCAAGTATCAATTGGTTTGAATGATTGTGGTGTATTTCCCAGGAGTTAACCAGGAAAGCTTTTAAGATTCCTTCCACTGCATGACTATATGGTGGTATAGAAACAAGTCTTAGAAAACTTGGAAATCTATGCCTCTTGTCTACAACTGACTCAAATTAGAATGATCAGTATTTTTAGAGCCACACATGGAGATGCTAAAATAACATAAATTTGGCATTGAGGAACAAAAGGTAATTAAATTAATTACATCAAGAATAATGTTGGTGTCAGTTCAGCATGAGTCATAAATTTGTAAAAATTATGAATTGCTACTTCATCAGCTGGAGACTACTTCTAAGTAGAGTATGCTTTTTAAAAAAACATTAAGTGATGTTTTCTTTTAATGAAAATATGGAAGTTATAATGTTATGTAAGTTTCTGTAGTAAGCAATGAGAAATTGTAGTGAATGAAAGGGCACAAAGTCTTGGAGAAAAAATAGAAAGGAGAAAATAATTTACATTAATTTTGTGCCTACTGTGTACCAGGGACTGTGGTACACCTGCAGGCTTTTTGTGTGTATTTTTTCCTCATAAGGGCACTGTGAATGTGGCTTTATTACTCCCCCTGCATTTTTTTTTTTAATAGAGAAGTTAGGAGCAAAAGGTAAAGGACTTTCATGACTGGTTTACAGTAGGGTATCATGCCAGGATTTGAACCCAGTTCTTTGTGCTTGAAAATCAATACTCTTTTTACTACCTTTTTTTTTTTTTTAAAGCTGATTCTCAGTATGTTTCCCAGGCTGGTTTTGAACTCCTGGGCTCAAATGATCCTCCATTTTTCTTTACCTCTTACTAATTTCAGATCCATACATGTAGAAGGATGTGCAAATATGCTGAAGGATAGAACTCAGTTTTTTGTATTTTTTTTTAGTTTTTTAATATCTTATGAAACCAGTATTTTACTTATCCTTAAAATGTCTGTAAAGATGATTTTTTCTTTTAAACATTCAAAGCATGTTTTTATTTTTACAAGATTTATATTTAAAAAATCTTGTCACACTGCGAAATTTACAAGAGTAAGTGAAACTTTAGAGGAAATATAAGAACATTATAGAGACCTAGCTTTTGCTTTACAGATGAAGTACCTGAAGGGCTGAGTATGGAAGTGTAGCCTCCCTTACTCAGGGGAAGATATGTAGAATTCAGTCTCTGGTCCCAAGGTGGAGTGGTGAAATTATTGTGTTTTGCCCACCAGATGGCAGCTGTACTATGCGCTGCCAGAAGTTCAGGCACTCTGAGAGGCTTGCATGGATAACGGCAATGCTTTAAGCATTGGGGCAGTCTCTGAGCTTCCTGCTTCTGCTTCAAAGAAAGCTGAATGCCCAACTGTGCAGGCATCTCCCAAATATTAAACCCAGAAGAAGTAGCAGTGTTCAGAATTAAAATAAATATACTATTAGTATATTTAGTAGCAAGGAGCAGAAGTTCAAAAGTAGAGGCACTCAAAAATGCCAGCTGTCAAGTATTATCAGAGTTGATTCCAAGCAAAGCCCAATCTGGGGACAATGGGACCCACCAAAATTCCCTAATTCAAGTTGAAACTAAGTTAATGAGCCATTGGCTCAGTGGATAGGGGTAATTTTTACATGACACTTTCAAATATTATAATGTAACTTTTCAGTGACACAAAACATACCTCATTTTTCAGAGTGTAAACTGAGGTATTGAAACTACATTCCATATTTGTGGCACTCAAAGTCCTTATGAGGAGCTACCTTATAAGGTGGTTGTTAGAGGATCACTAGAGAAAATACTTGTAAAACTCTTAGCACAGAGGTTGGCACACAGTGTTAAACATGTTTTAGCTATTTTTCTTTAAAAAGCCATTAGTCTTAATACGTTTGATATGCTTTTCAAAGTTGGTGTTCTTCTGACCAAGATGTATTTTAGCTTTATTGTGTGCATATATATATATGAAATGTAATATTTTCAACATTTAGTCATATAGCCCTTTACAAAAGTGAAGGTGACTAACAGTTTGAGCCCCTGCTTGGTGCCAAATATTGGGCTAAGTTCTTTATGTGTGTTATCTTCGTCCTCACAAGAACCCTCTCGATGGGTAATAGTATCTTTAATGTAGCAGGAAGGGGACTAAAACTCACAGAGGCTAGTAAAGAAGCGCTTTTACTTTAATATCTGTATTTGATCTTCATAAAAAGTCCTGAGTTTTGTGGTTTGATACTCCATGTACAGATCTACCCTGAAAACAAAATGACTTTCTATTCCCTGTTTATTGAGGTTAAGAAGGATTCCATAACTACCCAGGGTTCTTTTAATCCAAAGTACTTAGCGTTTTTCCTACTATTCTACTCTCTTGTCCATTAAGGTATTAAAGGATAATTGTTTTTAAAAAGCAAAATCATGAATTCTATATAGATATAACATGACCATGTGCCAAAGATTACAAATTACGTAGGGAATTATTAACATATACAATAGGCTGAAGGAAGAATTTAAAGTATCACTAAAAATAAGCAATAAGAAATGCTGAAATGAATTTGCGTCTGTCCAGGACAAAAATTACATTCCCTGGACACAACCAATTTATATTTCTATGGAAAAGAATAGTTTGCATTATCTATGTTTTTACAATTTGCAGGATTATCAGATAATTTAAAGATAATGAAAAAACAGAGATAATCCCAAGAGGGCTTGACAAGGCACTTTTGTCCATTTCAAGGTATTTCACAGTTTTTTTCCTAAAAGAGTTTATCTTCCAGTGACTTAAGTGCTAATTTATTAAGGGAATGTTCCTAAGTCAGCAAAGAACGTATGACCGAAAAGCTTTTGAAAATTAAGCAACAAAACAGCAAACCTTCAATAAGAGACAAGTACTATGTTTGATGGTTTAGAGAAGATGTGTTCATCTTGTTTTAGACAAAAATTAGTAAACAATTCCCATCATGGGCTTTAGATGTAATATACAATGGGCTGGGCGCAGTGGCTCACACCTGTAATCCCAGCACTTTGGGAGGCCGAGGCGGGCAGATCACGAGGTCAGGAGATCGAGACCATCCTGGCAAACACGATGAAACCCCGTCTCTACTAAAAATACAAAAAAATTAGCCAGGTGTGGTGGCAGGCGCCTGTAGTCCCAGCTACTCGGGAGGCTGAGGTAAGAGAATGGCATGAACTCAGGAGGTGGAACTTGCAGTGAGCCGAGATCACACCACTGCACTCCAGCCTGGGCAACAGAGCGAGACTACATCTCAAAAAAAAAAAAAAAGATGTAATATACAATGATTATTTTTTAACAATGGGAATTCTTTCTAAAGGATGTACACATGAGCCTTTTCTCTATGCATAGATATTTCATATATTAATGTTTACTTTTTGATTCATACACAGATTATCGTAACAATCAGTAACAGCAAGAACAAAAAACAAAGGGCAATGGAGTAAAAATCATTTAGATGCTTTTCCTCTTGAGAATAGTTCTTTTCTTCTGTAACACTAATGTTGATAAGTGGCTGCAGTCTACAGACTACTACCTACGTAAGACTGCTTAAAGCTCAGGTGAATCAATACAACCAAGTAAATTAAGATAGGATGGTGGGTTCATGGGAAAACATGACTTGCACGTCACAGGAATTCATTATATTGAGAGTGAAAGTGGTTAGTGAGAAATGGGTGATATGAAGCTAAATACTATATTTATGTTCATATATATGAATATTCATTATATATTTATGTTTGTTTAACATAGTTGCTGCCTCAGCGTCCATTTTTAGCCCTGACATAATATTTGAAATTTAGTCCTACTTTGTCACCTTTGGCTTAGTTAAAACCTTACTTTCCCATGTAGTTGTTTGCCGTATGGCCTACTTGTTCCTCATTTCTTTGACCCAAAAGCCAACACACCCCACAGCTATTGAACATGATAAAATGTA